>NC_092027.1:16971220-17271220 GCF_042242105.1 Pempheris klunzingeri
CCATTACTTCATGCCCTGAATACAAGCTGGCACTGATAGGGTATCCCTTTGCAACAAAGCACTTTGTTATCCTCTCTACAGTATATCAAAGCTCCATGCTGAAATCCTGCAGTAGTGGTCTGACAAGGTGAAGGGCTTCGAGTGTTTTCATATTGCTGCCATAGCCTCTGAAGAGGACCGCAGCCTGAAAATGCAGGGCAGAGAAGATGCTGTTATTGGGAATTAAGGCTCTCCGTGTTGATATAGTGCATTCATTTAAAATGTAGATGAATGGGCGCTGCAGATGAGAACAATTTGGGGTGGCGGTGGCTGGCTACGCACATACACGCACTCAGAAAGCATCTTTCCTTTCCTGCCTCTCTCTCTCTCTCTCTTCATGTTTTTCTGCTCACCTCTCTACCACTCTTTATAAACCATGCTGAGTGTTAAACCATAAAGAGGCCATTTTGCATATTGCATATCAATAAAAAGCATCCAGCTTTGGCGCTGGGGTTTTTATTAAGCCCTCACAGACACGACCATCAGATTGGCGGCCATTCGTGCACATTATAAGCACGCTATGTTCTGTCATCCATGTGCTTTATGGAGGTGAGGTTTAAAGATGTTGTCTGGTTGATCAAGACGGCAACCAGTCAACTTTTATGAATATGGGAGCCGCCAGATCATTAAACCCCTAATGATCACCGAAGGTGAACAAATCAAAGCACAATAACCATGACAGATGTGAGGTAACCTACACTCTAAGTAGATCAAAGTCAGCGTGCAGGATCAGATGAAGAGTGATAAGAGGCACAGGAGTGGCTCTCGATTTGAATAATCAGGATGCAGATTTTATTTTATTTTTTCTAGTGTAATATTCAGCTCAGGTCAAGACGGGGCCACGATGACTGATTCATGGTCTAATTTGACTTACTTGCTAATACCCCTGCAGTAATTAAGAGTATAATGTTTACCTTTGAGTTAATCAGTGGATGTAGCATTAGTTATTTATAATGTGGCCTGTCCTGCAGCTGTACCTTCCTCACAGAGCCAAACAGAGCGGAGGGAGGGAGATTACTCTCATTATGAAACGCAGGCCAAGGAAGAGATGAGATGATTAGATGCAGCAGGCATTTTTCAAGCTAAGGCAACCAGGTACATCCACGGTTTCTTTAATACAGAACTGGATTCAGTATTGGCTGTTTGCAGTAGATGTGGTAAACAAACGCTGATGAAGTCACGGACACAATGCATGTGCAGAGGCCAACTGAAGCAGCTGCAATACTAATACAAGTGGAATGAATCAATTAGTGGAGTGTCAGTTATGTCAAACTGCATGAAATTTCATATAGTGAGTCAAACAATTTCAAGTTAAAAGAAATACTTAGACAGTTTTTAAGACATGAATTTGAATACAGTGTGCACAGTTGATAGGAACAACTAAAGGTGCACTCCACCAGTTTTACACATGAACTCAGTGTGAGGAGCACTACCCAGAAAGTAACCCTGAAGATGTCACGCAGATGTTGTCATGTGGGTTTATCTTGGTCTGGGCCATTCACACGTCATTTCAAATATCTAAAAAAAAAAAAAATACACATGTGATGACACTTAAATGTAAATGAAAGTCAGCTGATTGAGTTGGAGGCAGGAAAGGCAGAGAGTAAGTATGAAAGGTAGTCTTCCTTTCACTTATCTTTAGAACTTAGAAAAATTAATATTAAAAGCTTAGCCTTAATAGGAAGACTGGCTCTTGCAGGCACTTATGCAATATACATACACAGTGATTGAGCAAAGTAATTAATGTGAGTACGGTCGATATAATATTCCTACAGGAATTAAACAGAGGTTAAGGCTGTTCCAATTGTGCTTAATACCACTCTGACATTTTCTAAGTGTGTTTGTAGTAATATTAATGCTAATCTTTTCTCTCGTGTCAAAAGGGCTTCCTTTTCCCCTCTCTCTGTTGGCAGGCTCGGAGTGTTGGCGACTAGACAAACACTCATAAAATAGCAACGCCTGTATTGTTCGTCCAGGTTTGGTGGAACGAGGATGTCTCACATACACACATATTCACACACCCACGTATGGATGCTTCATCATATCCTTAACACTTTTAATTGTCAGCCCTCCCCCTCATATTCATATATGCCTCCGTTGTTGCCATAATGGAGCTACTCTTACTGAGAGAGAGTTTTTTTTTTTTGACAACATTAATCACACGCGCCACTGTTATCGCAGGATAGCAGGTCAACCCAGACTCATAATCACTATCCGTACAGTACACGCTCACAATAGATCCACAGACCACTCATCATGCTCAAAATGATGTAATGCAGAGAAAGATACCCACCCACCCAACCCCCAGCACTCCAATACAAACTGTGTTTGATTCGTGTTGTGGATGGGACCTGAAACAGAGCTTGCAGGCGAGCGGCAAGGTTAAAGAGGCGAGGGTAATTGCTGTAACCTATCTGGGTGGAAAAATGTTTGCTCATGTTCCCAGTGTACTCTTCTCTGATGCACTTGGGCATGAAATTGTTCCCCTTTCCACCCTAGCAAGCCCCAAGCCCAAGTCCATTGCCCATCCCCAGCCAGGCGAGTTGGCCTTTCTGCATGTGTGTCTTTGTGCGCCGGGGTTGTCTGTTTGCCCTCGGTCGCATGTGTGAGCGTTTATTTGAGTGGCTGTTTATGTGCGCGCGTATTTGTGTGTTTGTGAGGGGGTGGGGAGAGCGGAGGATGGGTGGGTGTTGGGTGTCAGCTGGCCCTCTCCATTCCTCTCTGACTGACAGAATAAGTGAGCGAGCGTTGCAATGATTATGGGCTGCACAGAGAACTGCGGCAGAGTGATCACTGAGCATGTCACGCTAAAATCAGAGAGGGGGAGAAAAATAGACTATGAGAGAAACTCATTTGAGGACTGTGGCTCAAGTGCTTCTGGAAAGGAATCATATTAGCATATGTTCATCCATATATTGATAGAGGAATGTGTCTCTGTGTGTGGATGGGTGTGTGCTTTTAATTGTGCCTTCTTTCATGAATGATGAATTTCATGAATGATGATCCTGAGTTGCAGCCATTCCTTACATGGGGAGGATTAAGGTTCAACAAGTCATATAGCGTAAAGAATACGCCTTTTTTTCCTTCTGTGTGTGTTTCTGTGTCCCCGTACTAACGATAGAAAATAGCACATGATAGCTCCAACATACCTCCTGCTGTGTTATATGCTTGAGAAACTCTGCCCAGGAGATGTGTGTTTACGCTACATATTCCACTTGTATATTCTATAGTAAATGTCAAGTGGCTTACATACATTCTGCAGAGCGTTTCCCATGACAATTGTGCGCAGGAGAAATAATATAAGCAGTCGGCACCCACTTGTGATGCTGACGATAGGACGCACCGTTTCCATGAAAATGTCATAAAATTACATGTCAGAAATGTCTATTGAATTTGTCTTAGAGAGTGCAAAAATTAGCGCGCTATTTCCTCATAAGTATTGTTAGTATGCCCACCAGGCTTTCCATTCTCATACAGAGCATAATTCTTATAATTACAGTCATTTTTGAAAGAATTAGTCTATTGCGCAAGAGCAGGCGTCTCCCGGCGACTTTCATTTTTGTGGGCTGAAATGACAACTGTTGCTAAGCGTTAGCTGATGCTAATTCCTCGAGTTACCAGAAAAGTCAGTCTGCAGCTGACCTTTTGATATTCTCACCTGTTTTTTTTTTTAAAACAAGAACCCTGAATGCACATACACGATATAATACTAAAAGAGTGAGGCTGAAGCTGCATCCCCTTCTATTGATCATCCATGTGGAAGACAGATGCACAGCAAGTTTAGAGCAAGATTTTTTTAGAAATGTTTCTAGTTTTACATCACAGTAAATAAAACTTAAAATAAAACTGTAATTAAAATGTTATTTGTTCTATCATAGCTGTGTAAACCAAATAAAAGAGCAGGACAGAGCTGCTGCATTATTCTAAACTCGCATATAACAGCTACCAGGACTTCCTTTTTTTCCCCTTTTGGTGAAGGAAAACACACGAGCCTTGGTGACGTAAACACAGCTGTACAAGACAGATCATTCACTCAAGAGCACATAGCCTGATTCATTGAAAATCCTTGAAACAAGTTGATTGATTGGATATGAAATGATCTCTCTCCCCAATGGCAAGTAAATGGGAATGACATTAGGAGACTTGGTGCCAGATGAACTTGTTTAACTGGATGTTTTTACGGTCTATGGTCTGGCTTTCCCCGTCATGCTGACACCATGAGAGGGATGCGTTTTACCTGAAGATGATCAGAGGGTGAAGAAACAGGAGGGGGAGAACGGGTATAATTGAGGGCAGCATGAGTGGAGTGGATGAGCAATTGCGTCGATGACTCAGGATGAAGGGATGGCAGTCATTTGATGGATGGATGATGATGGGGGGTGGGGGACGAGTTGGGAGGGGGACAGATATGTAGAGAGGAGTGGTTTTTAAATGCTACATCAGATGGTAGCTACTCATTTCATTTGCCTCCATTGCCTCCTCAAGGTGCACCACTTTTAATAATTGCTTTGCGCCTTTGCTCCCCCCCCCCCCCTCAGTTTCTCATTCCTTCCTCCATCTCCTCTCTCCTTCTTTTCTGACTCCTTTCCTGTCTTCACTATTCCCTGTCTATTGGCTTTCATTTCTCACTTTGCATTCCTACCCTTTCATGCTTCCTCCTTCCTTCCTCTTTCTTCCTTCTTCCCTTCTCTCTTCGCTCCATTTATCATCTCATTCTTTCCACTCCTCCCCCATCTCATCTTCTGCCTATTTCCCTAATGCCCTCTTAATATCTGCCTCCATCACTTCTTACCCTGCCTCCATTTTCTAGACTTTGTCTCCCATTTGTATTTCACTACATTTGTCTAACCTCTCTCCCTTACTCTAATAGCTGTCACGCCTAATTCCTCCCCCTTCTCTGTTCTCACCGCGTTACGACCTCTAGCTCTTTGCCTCTTTGGCACCCCCCCACCTCCCCACCCATAACATTTTGGCCTCCCCACGTCTCTCCCTCAGCATGTTCTCCTTCCTCTTATACATCAAGCACTCCCTAGCTTCCTCTCTATAGCACTCTCTATCTCTTGTAAGCGGGGCAGGTGGCGTTGCAAGTACATGCTTTCAGTGGGACAAGCCTGCGCTCAGATTTAAATAGATAATGGCAGAGCCCTAGCGCTTGTTGGGCTCTCTGAATAATGCAAGAGATCCTGAAGGCATTGTTGCCAGGCTCCACTGATGGTGACATGCGTACGCCAGCTCACAAGCTTGCAATATAGCTTGCAATATTGATATCAAGAGAGAGGAAGGGACTCAGTGGCAGTTATTTTTATTTTTTCCCTCTATATGCCAGCTTTGTTCTTTAAACTTTAAGTTGAGTCTTAATCTGAAGAAAATGTCCACCACAGAAGTTGTTTCAGCAAATACCCAAAGACACCATACGACAAAGTCCTCTAGTGGCTGTAGGAGTTATGGCTCATGTCCACTGGAAGTGAAGGAGAAGGTAGAGTGACGCTGTTACAGAGTCACAGTCTGCAGAAGGGGGAGGTCAGGGTGATGCTTAAGCAAAACTACATGCCCACTTCTTAACCCTAACCAAGTCTGTAGCTTAGCAGTGCCCCATAACCTGTAACTGGTTTGATTTGGCAACAGTAATTTGTAATGGCTTTGGAAAGCAATGACACATCAAATGGTGAATGCAGTGCTTGGATTGGATGCAGACTACCCCGATGTTCCATTTTACACATGATGTAGTGATTGTTGAACTTTTTCTCTCCTGATACCAATTCCAGTACTCAGCTCAGTGGTGTTTAATACCACTGCTGCCCTTTTTGTGTATTGAAAATCTGTATATCTTACTGCTAAATGTAATTATTATTATATGAGGTCACATGAGGTCAGGGATTGCTGTGACTCTGGAAATTGTTGCCTACTGTTACTGAATGGATGTAACTAATAGAAGCACTTAATTCTGTAATGACACTGATGACAAAGTAGTTTTTCAAATGGCCCAGTTAATCCATGGTGGTATAAGGTCAAGGTTTGGTCCTGTTCACTTGCTTGTTAAGAGCTTAGATTTCTCCTCGAGCCTGCAAAGTTCTCTGCCTGAAACCAGGTGTTAAGGGTTAATTCCTTAAATGTATACAAATTAGTTGTTTTTATTATTTTGGTTTGGATTAAAGGCTGATGGTGCATGCTAGGCACGCTGCTGGTTTTGAGTACTGACAACCTGCGGCTGTTCAGGTACCATATGCCAGTGCAAGGTGGGCAAACAGATTAGGGGGTAAAATTGCTTAACTCTCACGTCCTTCTCGAGTCGTAACTCTAACTGCAGCAGTAAAGCATCCCCTAATGCTACAGCTGGCAGGATTTTGTTCCAAAATCAAGCTCACTGTAAACTTACCTACTAACAGCCATTTGTATACATGTCTGACACATACACATACAGGTAATTACTCCATATTAGAATTACCTGACAGCTGGTGCAACCCACATTTATTTTTTGGGTTAATAGAAATGAACAATCACAGCACAGTAGTTTTTTTTTCTTCATTATAAATCACCTTCAAGTCATTATAAACAAGGGAAAATGGACTGTGGTTACATTTAAAGCTACTGAGATGGTGCAAGTTGCATGCTGCGCGTAAGGTGAAGCATCGGACCAGATACTGCCAAGGACTCATGATGACCTATCGTATAGATGCCATAAGTGTGCAGGAGATACTGCCAGTGGAGATTTTACTCATTAACCTCCGAGAACCCATCACAAAGATAAGATCACCAACTTTATCTTCTTCTCTTCCTCCTCTTCCCTCTAATGGCAGGGGAGGTGGAGGGGGCTGATATTGTAATTTTCTCTCACGTCATGCTCTTATGAAACATAATCACAGGGGTGATTGTTTAGCTTTCTCACAAGCCGCTGCACCGATAACTATCAGTGTTTTCCATTCGGTAATGATCGCTAATCTGCTGGACTGTTGGGCGGCTCATATGGGATTGTCTGGTCTAACAGCATAAGCAGCCATGATTTGTAACACCTCCTGTAAGTTAAAGGAAAGGTGGAGACTTGACTTTAAAGAAAGCAGGCCCTTTTGTTTTTTTTTGTTTTTTTTTACAGATCTATGTAGATTTACTGGTCTGATTGTCAGTGGTGAATAAACTGACTTTTCGTACTCTTCTGTCAAGGTTTAAGGGACAGTCTAGCGGGAAAAAGGGAGGAAATATCATAAAATGTGAAATAAGTGGAGCTGTAAAAAAGAAAAATATGCCCCATTGTCTTCTGGCATTCTTGCTGCAAGCTGCGCACTGGTGCTTGAGGAAAGAAAGGGAAAAGAAAATAGAGAGAGTTGTGCTTGTGATCTTATCCTGTTATTTTTCTCTCTTGCTAGTTATTCTCTACTTTTTCTGTAAAGCCTTCTCCTGGAGGGCGCTTCTTACTTTTCAAGAATACAGGGTTGGTCCCTCAGGGGGGCATTTTAGGGAGCTGTTTGTGTGTGGCTGCCTTCGACTGTCTGTCAGAGAGAAAGGAAGAGAAGGGGAGCGAGGGAGATGGAAATGGAGGAGAGAAAGGACCAGACGATGTTTGATCAGTGGGGTGCTGAGTCACACTGGGATGTGATGGAGAGATTTGGTGCTGTGCGGCAGAGGAAAGCGAACAGAGACGAAGACAAAGAGAAAGACTGAATGAGAGTTTTGAGAAGTAGAACCTCGGTGCTCTCCTTCCTCTTTCAAGTTGTCTTTCGCAGAACAAACACACGTGAGGACACGTATGCACAATGCACAAGTCATTTCTCTCTCTTTGTCCCCCCCCTCCTCCCCCCGCCTCTCTCTGTGGGGGTCTGTCCTTGAGTCGGAGTGTTATCTGTGAGGTAGATGGAGCAAAAATCCTGTCATATGTTTTGCCATCCATCTGAGGTGTGATCCAGTGTAAGGCTGACAGCGGTGTTCTCGTCAGCGCTGACAAATGTGCGCCCCTGAGATCTCCGACAATGCTGAGGCCTCCTCTGGGATGATGTCTGTATGTATTTTAGTGGAATGCACTGCTGTGTCACATGTAGTCACAGTGCATGTCACCAGAAATACGTGTGATAAACTGATTTACATGTACCTCATTGCCTCTGCTCCATGGCGGCCCCAAGCAACACCAACTTTTGGTTTAGTCCAGTACTTAATACCAAATTGTTGATGTACCGAATTTTTTAACACATACATAAGCTATACAATCAATATAAATGACTACTTTTATTGAATAAGAAATTATAAGTTGTATATAATCAGTCACATGGTAAATCTTAGTGTTAGAATGTTCTGAAGTTTTATCCAGCAATTATGTGGCCGTTAGTTGAAACACTGTAATACTGCCAAATGAATTTCCATGTTGTCATCTTAAGCTGGCAATAAATATAGCATTAGCTGGAACCACATTACAATAACAACTTGTCCAAAGCTAATCAGTTCATGACAGATTTACTCCTTTTACTTGTCACTTTTTGATTTGGCTAAACACTGCAGTTATTTAAGCCTGTTTATTTGAGTTTCCAGATGATGGATTCATTATTTAAAAAACACAATAATTTGACAGTTGAATGAAAACAGATTTACGCAGAGTGCAGATGAAGTTGCAAGTTTGTCGTTCCAGTTTTTCCCAAAGTGAAGCTGTCATTATAATGCTAATTTCCAGTTGGGGCCAGTTTAGGTTAAATGTGGCTTGACTGGAGGACGGCCAGAGGCAGCAGACGCTGCCAGGAAGAGAGCAGGAGGGGCCCACAGCTGTCACACAGCTCTGACCTGACTGCATACAGGCGAGCAAAGGTCCAGTGGCCCGACATGATACTGCAGGGACCCTGACCTCTGTCTGCGGTGTGGCGGCCACAGCTAATGAGGAAATACACTTGATTATGAATAATAATTCAGCGAGAAGAGAAGAGAAGAGAATTGAAGGCAGAGATGATCTAATTTCTTTGTTTTGACAGACGTAAGTGATAACAGTGTTAGCAGTAGTATTAGTTTTACTACTAGCAGTAGCAGTAATAGCAATAATACTTACAGTAGAGGTAGTGGTTGTCCATGACTGTATCTGACCTTCATTGTGCTGTTGTTGTCACTGCATTTACCACCAATGTTTAATTGTTGGTAAATGCAGTGACAACAGCAGGTGAATAAATAGGTGAGAGACTAGCTCCACAGGGGACCACACTAGCAAGGTGCATACACAAATACACACACACACACACACACACACACACACACACACACACACACACACACACACACACACTGCTGCCAGTTTTACAGTCATTGCACTGGTTGGATCACCGGAGGGCTGCAGGACCAAGGCCATTAGAGACTGAGCACAGCCAGAGCTCTGGTACCTTCAGCACCCACTAATGGAATACATTCACCATCCCTCTAAGTATGTGTATGTGTGTGTTTCAATGTCTGAAAAATACTCTGCGTATCTGTTTGAGCAGTTAAGTAACCCCATGCTTGTAAATGCATGAATGCATGTATTGCGATCGTGCCAGTTTTTACCAGCTCATCCTCCAGTGTTGGCTGCACTCATCAGTGATTTGCTTTGTGAAAGGAAATACAGCACGCTCTCACACTCTGATCACTGCAGGAATGTTCATACACAGTTCGACATGATTGCTTGTAGGCATTTTGCTAAGAGGATTGGTGCCAAACCCGTTGGTCTGTCCATTAATAGATGGTGAAGTATTCAGATCCTAAAAAGTAAAAGTAGAAACTCTACGGTCTAAAATTATGAGCAAAAGTCCTGAATTCAAAATATGATCTAAATAAAAGTACAACGGTATTATTAGCAGCTGTGGCATATCAGTACCTAATAGTATGAAAATTAAGAGTCATCATTATGCAGGATGGCTCGTGTGAGTGTTATAGATTATTATGTCAAGGCTGTTTTTATCACTAAGGAATACATTTAAGAGCATTTTAATGTTGTAGTTTGTTAATGTGGAACCTATTTTACATACTTTGTGTACGACTGGGTAGATTTGTAATATGATACAGTGACATTTCATATAAGAATATCTTATGACTTTTTACTTAAAAAGGATTTAAAAGTACTATAAGTGTCAGATCAATGTGGTGGAATAAAGAACACAATTTGTCCTTCTGAAACGTAGTAAAAAGTGCCATAAAATGGAAATACTCAAGTAAAATATAAGTACCCCATAATTAGGTAGTGTACTTGCATTTCACCATTGAAAGTAGCACAGTTTTGGGAGTTCATAAGCTTACACCAGTTTTGGCCATTAGTGGGGATGTGGAGTGGGATCCTCCAAACATCAGACATTAATGTGAGATGATTCAACATTAGAACAGACTTGTGAATATGTCTGAACAGCAGCCAACTTACTAGATGTGACCTACGTGTAACTGGGACATTTTGCATGGACATCCCTGGGTTACTATTTTTACTTTTCAAAACAGGACACAGTGTAGTATTTATGATGCTCAGGGAAGATTGTTCCTGATTTATGAGGAAAGACGGTCTGTTGATTTGGTACAAACCCAAATTATGAATATACGTTCTGATGAAAAATGACTACAGTTAAGATCCTAATGAGAACAAGTCAAGACAAGATGTGTGTGTGTGTGCACGGTCAAAACAGGTTCATGTGCATTACCATGCTGCTGGTGAGAAAAAGGGCATGTTGTTCTGCTAATTATCTACTGTGATATGCAACAGTATTTTTAGTATCAGTCTTTTAACCGCATATAGGCTGGGCATGATACAATGAATAAATAACATGGCATATTGGAAGATGTAGGTTAGAGCTCAGGGAATGTGTGATGGCCATTTTTCACATTTGTGTGACATTTTATAGACTAAGCACTTTAAAGACTAAATTATCAATCAGGAATAATCAGAATATATTTGAGCTTCATTAATCATTAAAACAATAATTAAAAAGAAGATATCGTTTATGGATTACTGGCCAATCTCCAAATCGTTAGCTGCGCAGAAGGTAAATAGTGTTTATTGTGCTTGTTATTTCAGTGAAAGCAGCCAGGAATTTACCGAATGATGGGATTGTGTTGTGAGTGTGAGTATATGAGTGTGTGTGTGTGTGTGTGTGTGTGTGTGTGTGTGTGTGTGTGTGTGTGTCCACTGAGCCCTGGGCAGCACAATATGACCATTTCCTTTGACAGCTCTTGTGGATTGGTGTGTATGTTTGTGAAGGTACAAGTGTGTGTGTGTGTCCCATTGCTCATATGTATACATAGCTACCCCTCCAACTTATATATGATTTCCCCTGTCACTCACTCTTGACATTTTCTAACATCCCTTCTCTCAGCTCAGCCCTTCTTCTTCTCTTTTCGTTTTCCTCCCTCTTTCATTTTCAGCCTTCAGTCTCAGGGTCTCTGCTTCAGTACATCGGTCTTTGAGGGTTTGGAGCTAGATGGATAAGGTGAGGGTCAAGGTGAAGCCGGTGGGGAGTTTAGGAGAGAGAGAGAGAGAGATGTAAGGGTCAGCAGTGATGGAGAGCCTGGGATATGAGGGACGGGCCCAGCAGAGAGGTTGGATGAAGGTGCTGAAACGGAATGAATCAAGAAAGGAAGAGGATAGCAAGGGTGAGGGTGAGGTGAAATGGTAGGAAACAGGAGGGGAGATGATTTAAGGGTGAAATGGTAAAAGAGGGAGGGAGGGTACAGGAGGGGGTGGTTGGGGGAGTCAGTAATAGCAGGACTGTGTTCCCTTTAAGCCCAACAGCATCCACTGCAGACAGTATTTTTCCTAATATGATTTCTATTGGAAAGGACCCATCAAAAACCAGCTGTTAAACCTCCCAATGAGTGAGATCATTCCACTTCACCAGTGCTAATCAACTTGTTAGAAGGGTTTCCTAAATTAAGTGGCACAGGTTTGATGGAAGTTAAGTGATTTGCTATTAAGTTTGTTTTGAAGACAGTTCTGAAGAACCGGCTAATTTGCATTAAAAGCAAGTCGAATTATGTCTTAGCCCTGGAAAAATGCAAAAGCTTTTAAACCCTACTTTGAGACTGACATTCCTAAACAACTGCTTCTGCATTCTAGCAAATAATAATAAGAATAAGAATAAGAATAATGATATTTGCCTCTTTTGTGAAGAGTAAGAGAAAATAAAATCGATGTCAATCTCATGTGTGTTCATTAGCTACAGTGCTGGCGAAAGGTGGTCATTAGCGTAGCTTAGCATAAAGACCTAAAGCAGTGGGAAACAGCTAGCCTAGCTCCCTCCAAGGTGAAAAAAATCCATTCCACCAGAAAAGTAGATTTATTCACACTGTGTATCTTGTTTTTTTTGACACATACAGAAAGACAAATTCAGTCAGCCACCTATGGAATACATGATTATGTGACTGCAGAATATACACAGCATTAATGTTTGGTGTCGAGGCTCTGACCTCGTCCCTCCCGACGACGAAACACAGAAGTCAGTGCAGCAGGGAATGAGGGAATGATGACACTAACGATACGACTAACTACTAACTTCCTGGAAGATGTAGACTCCTGAGCCTACAGGTGGATGCTGGGATGCTATGTCGGGTGAGAGGAGCATCAGACTCCAGTTGACTGCTTCAGATAGTGAACACGCTTTTTTTAATTTGTGGTTTTAGGGAGAGTAACTTGATAGTTGAGTGTCACGGAGAGATTTGCCACCATCTTGCCTGAACAGAGACTGAAACCAAATCCAGTGCTCACTGTCAGTATCTGGCTCCAGCTGGAGGCGCTTTATAGAAGTTCTTTTTGTGGATGGATAACCGTTGTTGTCAATAAATATCTAGGTTGTCCGCAGCGTTATATAGTGTATTCTGCTAATGTGTATTAGCATTTTCATGAAATGCAAAAAAATGGGGTTTTAAGCTACAGTAAGAACATGCAGCAGTCCTACAACACACCTCAAAGGCCGGGTATTTAAGGAGTGACTGTCATTTAGTAACTGCACTGATATCGAGATTTACAAGATGGCAGAAAGAGGAGCAAACAGTTCAGTTAGTCACAATCAGGTGCTGATGTGTAAGAACTGAATAGTTACAGCATGTAACGTCATCCAAATGCACAGTTTTTAACATTTCTGTTTATGTAATGGTCAGATAAACAAGATATAACATGTTAATTAGTGAGCTTTAGTGGTGAGCAGCTTTTTTTTTTTTAAGCTTTTGACTAGCTGCCTGCAGGCTTTATGCTAAGCAAAGCTAAACATGTCCTGACTCCAGCTCTACAACACTGGCACGAGACTGATTTCAAAATGGTATGTCCTAAAATGTCGTGCTAGTCCTTTAAGAACGATGAGATGTAACCAACATGACTGTCAAACATAATCATGTGGTCATTATGATGACAGTTATCCTCCATGGGGTTCATTTAAACCCGTCCAATGAAAGTACTTTTTGGGGGCTCGGTCATTTGTCCTTGTTTCCTCTCTTTCTTTCTCTCTCTCTCATTCCATATTCAGCGCAGCCATTCAGGTCAGTTCTAATTACTGGGGTCCAATTGGAATTGGCTTTTCAATTTTTGACGCTGCAGTGGTGGAAATCACGAGATGCCAGTGGCAGCTTTCTCCCACCACCACCCCCACCCCCACCCCGCCGCTCAGCGCCCTCCTAGTATGACTTAATATGCCTGATACATTCACCTCACTGCGCCAACAGTTTGTGATGCAGTGTGACTGTTTATGTTTGTGTGAGTGTGAGCGAGAGAAAGAGATATGAAGCTATTACTGTAAGTCACTACAAGGCCAGCGAGTGTGTGTGGCGAGGGCTGTGAGTTTAGACTGTGAGGATGTGAATGTGTGTGTGTGTGTGTGTGTGTGTGTGTGGGTGAGAGTGAGGGTGAGAGTGAGAGTGAGGGTAAGTGCACGTGTGCATCAGTGTGTAACGGAGAAAAAAATCGAGGGAGAACAGCAGGAAGAGAAAAGGAGGCGAAGGAGGGATGGGAGTGGCACAAAGAGCCTGGGTCTCTCTCTTCTGTCTTTCCTTGAGTCCGCAGTGCAGGAGAAGAGAAGATTAAAGTGGAGACGCTGCTTTTGAAGTTGGGCAATGTAAAAGAAGCAGCAGCTACTACACGCATAGACACACACACACACACACACACACACACACACACACACACACACACACAGTGGCTTCTTCCTTGTAGCCTAGTAAAGTGAAGGAATATCAATGTTGCTCAGACTGGCTTTGATTCAAACTGCCGTTATGTGATCCTTCACAACGCTTTAACATTCTCTCGCCTCAAACACAAAGAAACAACCCTCCAAAAAAGTCAAATCCCATCCCTTATTTAAATGAGAGCAAGGTGATAAAGAAGTAAACTCGATTAAGTCCTTGCTGAGTTGTGTTTGCGGCCGTTGCAGGGATTTGGAGCCTGCGTCCACACAGATACACTGGCAGCCCCAAAGACTGCTCACTATCAAAGACGGGGATGGAAATTACAGCTGTAAATGTTTGCAGTGGTGGTAAATAAGAGGATTAATCGTCCACTTTTGACACACGCACATAGAGACGCGCACACTCACCCAAGCCCAGTGAAATAGGCCTAAATAAGAGTCTGATGTGAAAATGTCAAGAGGTAATTGTAGGAGTAATACTCAGACTGGTGAAATGTCAGAGTCACCCTCCCATTAGTGAGGAGACTCCAACATGCACCCTAATGCCATTCATTACAGGCACATGGATGTTTCCTAAACCAATGGTAAGCAATGATCATCGACCACTTCATGGTAATGATTGTGTTTGTGTTATATACCACATGATGCGTTTCTGTGTACAATCTGTGTGACTGTCACTGCGCCCGAGCAGGAGGATGTGGACTCGTGTGTGTGTGTGTGTGTGTGTGTGTGTGTGTGTGTGTGGTGACATCCATTGCCAGCCTTCAAATCAGTCTGCATTTATGGACATCGACATGTGCCGAGCAGTCATGAAGACTGATCGGGCTTATAGTGTCACTGGATTGCAGTGAAGTGCCCAAAGTGACAAATCCCAAATAATATTGCTGATGACACTCCAGAAGAGCTGTCTTCAGCTTATGAAGCTGTGTGTGTGTGTGTGTGTGTGTGTGTGTGTGTTGTATGGGGAGGAACTGTCCAAAATAACTCCAGAAACTCACAGGCCTCATAATGTGAATATATTGGATTTTAATGTCCTTGTCAAGTCAAATGGTTTCCTATTTGAATTCTCTGGAGCCTGGTACAAGCACACTCCATAGCTACTTGACCCAAAATTCCCTTTAGCTGCATAAAAAAACGTGCTAGCTTTTCTTGTTCCCTGGCTTAATCTTTTTGCACCATTTTGCCATCTATCTATCTATCTATCTATCTATCTATCTATCTATCTATCTATCTATCTATCTATCTATCTATCTATCTATCTATCTATCTATCTATCTATCTATCCGGTATCTCCTACGCACACACACAAGTAACACAAATGCAGCTAGAAGAGCTGAGCATCAACACGCTCGACCACACATGCATCTAAGGCCCTGCAATCCATTTCACTTCATCTTTAAACATGCAGAACACTCAATCTACAAACATACACACACACGCTCATCTAAGCCCGTGCTCTTCCATCAGCGATGTTCAAGCTTTCGGGCTTGCTGTCTGCGTCTCTGAAGGGACTCCTACCTCACTGTACACCAAAAGAAAAGCCGCTTGAATTATTGAATGTAGATGGAGAAAGATGGGGAGCGAGCGGGGAACTTGTGCATGAGGGGATGGGAAAGACGTGACGGGCAGAGTTAGGAAGAAATGGAGGGAGAGATGGAGAAGGAGGAAGGTATGGAGACACTTTGGGAATGAGTACATAGTACAAGGAAATGCACGAGGGCGGAGAGAAGAGGCAGGAAGAAAGAGAGGTGGAGGTAAGTAGAATGTGTAGTTTTCCCTGTGGCTTGTTTGCCTGCTGATTTAAAGAGGAAACGGCTAGATCAGCAGGCTTTTACCTACACTGAGTTTAACTAGTAGTGGAAATATATTCGTGCCACACACACACACATAAAAGTCTATGCCCCACGGGACTTTGTGACATGAAGGGAAAGAAAAACAGACAATGGGCTGTAATGTCTTCTTCATGCTCAAGTTACACTGCTAAATAGAGCTGCAGAAGCTGTTTGGGCTTTTTGCGCTTTGTTGCTCGTGTCACTGTTTATGTGCGCAAACCTTTGTGTGTGAGTGGAGAGAGAGGCACGCTGTAGATGTGTGTGTGAATGTGTATGTGCGCTATAAACTGGCAAATCTGCTGGGGTTCTGACTTCCCCTGGTGCTGGCTTTGTATCAGTGCCCAGCAGAACATGGCTGCGGATCAATGTCATCTCCAACACGCACACATGCACGCTTGGACTTGTTTGCAGTTTAAACAGCAGGTGGCACAGATAACAGCCACTTAATCCGCAGCCATTTGGGCAACTGAGTGAGACACCCAAAAGTTTATTTCATCTATCTATCTATCTGTCTATCTATCTATCTGTCTATCTGTCTATCTATCTATCTAGAAGTTTAAAACACTCATTAAAAAAACATAGAACAAACAACACTGTTCACCTTGTTGCAGTGACAGACAGGTGGACATTGTGACATCACAGTTGGATGTGGATACGGGTGCAAGAGAGCACACTTCTGACCACACCTAGGTGTGAACTTAGGCAGGCCTTGAACTTTTCCCTGACGTGAACATGTCAAACCACTTTAAGATTGCGGAAGCGGGGGTGTTTGACGATCTTGTAATCTGTGAGCTTTCACGTTAGAGACTCAAGTTTGTGTCCCGTCTTTACCGTAACATTGAACTTGTCAAACTTTAAACCAAGCTATTTAGTTGCCTAAACTTAACCGTAACTTGCCCATATAAATGATGTGCCATAACCACTATTGTTCCCTAATCTTAACCAAACCTTTAAGATAAGGGAATGTCTTGGGTTTTGCTGATCTGTCGTATGTGAGTGTTCTGACAATGGGACTGAGACAAAGATAGTGCCACATACAGAAACTTCATCAGTGCTAAATCGATGCCCAAAGACGATTGACAAGTGTTACTGTTAACCACAACAGCAATGAATGCTAAATAGCAAACATGTCAATCAAAAGTCAAAGAAATTGCTTTTATGGAAATATCGCCAGCATGTGGTTCTTGTTTATCTACCTTTTTCTTTACTTCTCCCTTCCTGAGTACTGTGAATTCACCTACGTCTCTGTGATGCAAGTTGAAGTGTGGGAAAGTTTCTGGCAAGGTACTTCTTTTTTGACTGACAATGTTGCCTCTTCATTGTGAGAGCTGTCAGCCGGCATGTATTTACTGCTGGCCAGCTGTGATGACGCTCACACACACACACACACACACACACACACACACACACACACACACACACACACACACACACACTCCGGCTGGGCTGCTGTTCAACCCCTGGCCAACACAGCAAGATGGCTTTCCAAGCCATGTGTGTGTTTTTTGGGGGTGGATCAGTGTGTGTGTGTGTGTGTGTGTGTGTGTGTGTGTGTGTGTGTGTGTGTGTGTGTGTGTGTGTGTGTGTGTGTGTGTGTGTGTGTGTGTGCGTGCGTGCGTGCGTGCGTGTGTGTGTGTGTGCAGGCATCCATACATGTGGATTGTTTATTGGCGAGGCATTCTCCTCCCACATCTGCAGATCACTCATCCTCAGAGAGGCCTCCCCCCTCTTTCATCAAGCTGCATGGAAAAGTGGGAAATAATTAAGGGGGTGAATAGAGTGAAGTGTAAAAGTATAGATGAGGTAGGAAGTACAGTGACACATGAAAGAGGAAAAGAGAGAGCGTTTGCGAGTGAGCGAGCTTTAACTAAAGTAAGGAAAGGGAGCGAAGCATGTGGCACGGTGAAGGCTCTACCGGTCACCATGGCAACCCTTTAAAGGCCGATCCCCAATGCAATTAGAGTGGCTTTGAGGCAGCCAGTCTCAGGGCAAGAGAGTATGAAAAATAATGGTAACAGACAGACTTAAGGGAAACAACCCAGCTGAATGAATGAAAGCCAGCTCTAATGTGATCAAGTGTGTAATTGTATGGGATGATTGCGGGGAGGTGTCCATTCTTCAACACTGATCGTGGGAATTTTAGAAGATGCTTGTGGCAAAGCATGTTTATTGGTTCGTTCGAAGCCTGTGTGTGCAAGCTAGCATGTGTACACACATTAATGTAGGTGTTTGTGAGAGAGTGGAAGTATGCAGTGAGAAAAAAACCAAAAAACGCTGTTGGTTATTTATTGACACCTTCGATCGCAGAATCCAAAGGCAAACGCAAACTCACACACGTTAGCAATACTTCAACAAGACAAGAGAAAGGGAAAGAGGGTGAGAGAGGAGGCAGAGGTTTGATTCATGGCAGCACAGAGGGATAAAGGCTTAAGCTCAGGCCGCCAAGGTGATATTATCAATGAAATTAAACCTCAGAACTCAGTAGTATTATTGCTTGCAATCCTCTCCAGTCCTATCTAAGCCCATTAAGCACAAAAGAGTACAGCATATCCAGGCACAATGAGTACCATTCTCTTTGGTGGACACTTGGTGGATCTTGTTTGTACTTATTGCTTAAACGAACAAATAACTGCCGAAAGTCTAACAATTTGTGGGCTGTTCTTGTCTCCATAACAAAAGCAGCATGCATACAGGCTTTGTGAGGGACTGTCCATCCCACGAGTTTCACATTGATTACTGAGTCTTCACAGCGTGGATCAACTGCCAGCTGTTAAGCACACACATTGAGGGTTTTTAGACCATGTTGCTCCAAGGATCAACATCATAACCAGTTCCTGACTTTCAAATATCATTCGTGTCAGCAGCCAATCCTAATTACAAAAAGAAAACTCAGAGTCAAACAATATGAAAAAAAGCATGCTCCGTCGATCATTGAACAGCATCTGAAACCTCCATCTTTGTTTACTGATTTTGGAATTCGGGCGACTGCGTCCAACCAGTTTGTAAATGAGGAAGTTAGGCAGCTATGCTCTTTTCCCCCCATTCTTTACAAAAGTACTTCTGTGTGCAACATCAAAAATGCCTCTCTGAAAGAACACGCCTTTATCCCCATATGCGTGATTCATACCCTCCATGACGATTTTGCCTTTCGATGTGCTCCGAGGGCATTGCGGACTACTTTGTTCCGGGCCTCAATTCTACAATCATTCAACCAATGACGTTAATCTTACCCTTCACGACCTTTTCATTCCACATGAAGTGATCACAACATAAAAACATTGTCGAGATGGAGGAACATTTTTTTTTGCCTCGACGCCAGCTCTGCAGAGGAAGTTCTGAGGGGCGGTGAGGAATACCCTGAATGCCAACCTCATGAGAGGTGTACTCTGCTGGCCGAACATGCAGTGAGTCAACAGCAACGATTGGAAGGGAAGCGATGAGGATATTTTTCATTGCACATCCAAGGCAAATTGATGGCTTGTGTTGCGGCCATAGCCTACTGAGTGTTTATAATGTAGCATTTGCACTCCACTGCCCCGATCATGCGACCCCCAAAGGGAATTGATTTCTGCCGCCCCGCTGCCCTTTCACGTCTCTATCTTCTCTCGTTTTCCCATTCTCTCTCATTCCATCCTCGTTTTTCCTTTTTCTCTCTCTCCCCCCCGTCAGTCCTTCTGCTCTTTCTCGTCTTTGTACTTTCTTTTGCACACACACCAATGCGTTTATGATTCTGCTCTGTCTTCATCTTTCTCTGTCCTTCATTTCATTTGCTCTTTTGCCCTCCTCCCTCCCTCTGGCGCTCTTGTCATGCCTGCTTGTTTTATTACTTTATACAGTATCTCAAAGCCCCCAGCTAGTCTTCGCTTCCCGATTCCTCCACACACGATCTGCTCCCAGTTTCATCTTTCTCCTCTGTCGCTCTGCACTCATTTTTTTTTCCTCCTTCCTCTTTACCTCTCGCCTCTGTTTACACCCTCCATCTGTCTAATCACTTGATCGTCTCCTTTCAGTCTTTTTTTCGCTGTTTGTCTTTCCCTCTCGTCTTCTACTTATTTCCTACCCCTCCCCTCTGTTTGTGCCTCCACTGCCAAGTGTTATCCCTTCCTCCTCTTCTCCGTCTGTCTCTGTGTATTGGGTCCCGTCCTCAGCCCACAGCTTGGTTGACAAATGGATTATCTTTCCAAAGACACCACATAACCATCTCCAGACTTCTTTATTTAACCAGCTATAGCTATTTTACAGCTGTTATTTTTGCTGATTGCTACCGATGAGGTGACACCTCCTGACAAGCACATACTCCATTTTTTTTTTCATCTTTTCTTGATGTTACATATATCATCATCACTCATGATGTCTCATGCCTCTGACTAATCTTTGTGCTCCCTCTTAGTTCAAGTTTAGCTCATACTGGAAACCAAGCTGTCTCCTTTTGGAGCTTTAAGTACTATGATCTCATTTTAAGTATCTAATCTATAAGGTTTACGGAGAGCAAATCTGTTTCGTGCCTTTTCTGACTTTACTCAAGCAACAGCGACATGACTTGCAGTGACCCTCTCTATCTTGCTCTCATCGCTCCGCCCAGGCCCAAATATTAATGTGAAGGAGATCCCAGGTGGGCCCTTCTGACATATTAGCTTTGAAGTAGACTGAAATGAAAGTATATTATTCAGTGGGGGCCATGACTTGCCCCTTGCTCAATATTGGATAGCTCAGGTGGTTAAGGCTTTTCAAAACTGCCCTTTTGTGTGAATTATTTAGCATTTTCACAGCGGAAGCCTCCAGCAAAGGCTCGAGCCCGTCACACCTGGCCCATATTTCTGTCAGGAAAAAGTTGTATCAACTGCGTAACTGAACTTTAACCATGACACCGATTGACCTGGCATTTCTTCTAAGCTGCATCGGAAAGTACATTAAAGACAAGTTCTAGAAGTAATGAAATTAGAGATTTGACCCGTGTACTCCTAATGATGTGGATCTTTTATTAATTTAATTTATTTTCATGTTAGTCCCACAGTCTGTCACCGTGCGTGTGTGTGTGTGTGAGTTTTACGGTGTGGGCACCCTGCCATGCCTGAAATAAAGAGCACTTCAGCTACTGCCACAATAAATTATTAACTGTTTTATGAAATATAATATTAGACTTATTAAGCTTGAGGCGGGACAAAGCAGTTGCACTATATTACACAGCAAATGTAATTTACATAACGATTCAAATGACCCAGCAACTGCATTGATAATGAGATGAGATGTCAGGATCTGTCTGATTTGGCTAAGCAGGTGATTGACTGATCAAACCATACATTCGCTTCACGCTTATTATAATCAGAGCAGCGGGTTGCAAAGTCAGGTTAAAAAAGTAAGAGTGTAAAATATGACCGATAACCATTTTTAATTCTGTTTTTGAATTGAAAAGAAAAAATGTATTTCTGTCACTCTTACTTTTGAAAAGAGATAACTTGCTTGATTGATTTTAAAAAGTGGGACCATACTATAGATTCTGTATACGTAAAGTGTATAGAAATCAGAGAACCCTGTTTGTGCACGTGTGTGTGTCTGTGTGTGCAGGGGATGCATTCCTGTGCAGCATCCATAAGTTCACGCTTTCGCTTTTCCATTTAATCTCCATGTCATTATTGAGCCACCCCTGCGTGGCGCATGTGCATCTGCATGTGTGTGTGTGTGTGTGTGTGCGTTTCTCTAGTTTTGTGCTCTGTGATTATTACATATTGCATATATTAGAGGCTGGGTGGCATGTTACTGTGAGAGATTCACAGCTGAATGAACAGAGATTGCATAAAAAGGGAGGAAGATGGATGAAGAAGCATACAGGAGGGACCACGGAGGAGCAGAGGGGAGTAGAGATGTTAGGATTTCTTTGTAGACAGGGTGAGATACTGCATGAAGGGACCAACAGAGGGCCCATATGTCCCGTCATACATTATTTCACCTTATGATACATGTGCCCCACACAGGTGCAATGGCCACAGCCACAGACTGAGTGAGAGACAGAGGCAGTATGAAAAATTGATGTGCCCTACTTACAGCAGCTGAGCAGAGACAGGATAGGGAGGGTGGGAGGCTGGAATGATGTTAGAATTTGGAAGTGAGGAAACCATGTTGTGTTTTTTTTTCTTCTTTTGTGCATTACATCACTCCAATTTGTCTCTGGGTGTGGGTGTGCGCCTGTAACTCGTTTAGCTTCATGTTCAGCCAACATGCAGCGAAGCTTTGTTGCTCAGTTTTTTTAACATCTGTGCGTCTGTGATTTGTTTTCGAACCAGTGGTTCCTCGCTGCTGTTGCCTTATTAATTTTACAGGCTTAGCTGTACACCAGCCAAAATATAAAGACATTCTTTCATTCCAACACACACGTTCACACAAACACACACACACACACACACACAGACACACACACATACACGCACACACCACTCTGGAGGCCTGGGCCACGCAGCTCTCATTAGCCCATCTCACACTATTCGGCACTGTTTGACCAAGTGGAGCCCTTTATTTGCCTTGCTCCCGTTTAAACGAGGTGGGGAGAAGAGCTGGTCCCCGAATGAGTCAGCAGAATGGAACCCACCGCACGTTAATCAACGCTCCCAAACTCCACACAGGAAAAACTAAGGAGCTGTGTCGCTTTAGTCCGTTTACTCCAAGGGATATCTTAATGACCAAAAAGGATTTATGGGGGTTAAGTTGCAAGATACACTGGGCGTTGAGTCTTTGAATTTATGCTGTTCTCAGCAGCGAGCTTAATGCAACATTGTGACCATGACTCACCTGAGGGCTAGAGATAACTTTTACTGAAACTTAGCTTAACGCTCATCTGCCCACTTTGTAGGTAGGTATGAATTGATGTGTGATACTGAAGGAATGTAAGGTGCTTTGAAGGTTTGGCCTCAGAAAGGCAAGCCTATAGCATTTAAACCAGGTGTCATTCTCCTTTATCCTCCCCCACATGCTGCTTTCACTTTCTTTTGTTCCTGTCCAGAGCTCCAGGAGTGACAACATTCCCATTTGACTGACAAGACAGCCTTCGCCTGTTACCAAGGAGATGGTCTCACAGATATGACAGCATTTAATTAGAACTCCTAATAGCATATGTATAATGGGGCCATGGATACACTGTAATATATGCTACCAGTTAACAGAGAAAGACACAATACTTCCAGCCTCAGGTGACAACACATTCGAAGCTATGGAACATAATTACACAAATTGAATATGCTGTCATGCAAGATAATGCGAACATGTCGTTGTGATGGACAAACATGTCAACATATGGAGCTTCGACTGAGCTGCTACTGTGTGAAATATATTGTGCCCTCGTAATAAGCCACCTACTTCAGATGTTATCAACCAATGAAATGACTCATTATCAGTTGGTATCTCTACCATTAGAATGCTTCAGACAGAGCCAACTGCACCTACCAATAAATCAGAGGGTGGATTACCATCTATTATTAACAACAGGTCTGCAGCAACAGGTATAAGGTCACCAGACCTTCTTCAACATGGAAAAAATAGTTAACACGAAGCTAATATTGTGATACGGTCGCATATTAGTTAGGTTTAGGCACCAAAACCAATTGGTTAACATAAGAAAAAAGATTGTAGTTTTAATATGACTACATTACTTTGTTATGTTATTACGTGGTGTAAGTTAAAATAAGTCATTGTTGCGTGCTGGTTTCACACAGGACACAATCCTCAGTCACATGGGTGTGAGTCCTGTGTTTGACCCATACATACGGCCACCCTGTAGTCCTCCCCTCCAAATATAGACCATATAACTCTTTATATTATGTGACCTTACCATGGCCATTTAGGTGTCGCTGCCTGAATATGGGTCGTTGCAGTTTACCAATTACAAAGATGATAACGGCCTACTGACCCAACTAGGGGGTAAAGTTGGGCCATAATACCTTCCATACCATACTATCTATGCTGCAAATGACAACTGACGCCCATAAGGAAAGGGATTTTTATAATGTGGAGTTGCAGCTGTTAAAATTGGGTATAAAACCTCAAGAATTGTTTGGTATAAACTGAATTTTGCATCACGAAGATTCTGGTTGCCTCACCTTTGTTGTAAGGATGAACTTTGCTTTGCACTATTTTAATTTTAGTTTAAGTTCTCACACATCTGCTGGTTTTAAAACGCTGCTAAATTATGAAATTAATACAAATTTAATTTGTTCAGATGAAATACACAATGGGGTTACATTTTTCAAAGAAAGTTATTGAAAAAAAGTATTGGTTTCACACTTGTATAGAAATCCAATACTGTGCTCTGTGGTAATGACGACAGAAAGTGTTCTATGGTCTCTGGACTGTTGCATAACTTTGTAGGGCAGTAGGCTATCATGCCAGCTCCCAAGTTTTAATCCTGGGGTTAGAAAGTGATTCAGAGTTCAACTCCTGGCGAAGACAAGCACATAATGGTCACATTCTCCTGTCTGACGCAGCCATTAAAAAACACCAAATGTCCCACACCAAAATGAGTTGTCTGACTGCACTGACTGATTGGTAACACATTCAAGAATAATGACATCACTGCTTTGTCTGTTTTTAAATCATTTCATTACTGACATGCACAGCCTAAACAGCACAATATGTTCCTGCTGTATTCATGCTCCTAATGATGTAACCTCCAGCAAACAGATTGGAGCCTATTAGAAGTTACATGCTAGTTAGATAGAGTATAAGACTCAGGTGACTCACAGGATAATTTTAGTCCCTGTCGTCTCTTCCCAAAGTCTTTATCTGTGTTTTATGCTTGTCCATCTGTCTCTCTTACACAGCGCTCTCTGAATGGGCTTGTTTCTCTGAGGGAGCAAGGCATACTGGGTAATTGAAAGGGGGCAACTGGCACAAGTCAAACAGATGGAGATGTAGTGTGTGTAGAGAGTGTGTGTGTGTGTGTGTGTGAATGTGTGTATGTGCGTGTGTGTGGCGGCGTCTGGCAGGAGTCAAACGGCTGTGGATTTATCAGCTCCCTGTTGAAGGCCAAAAGAGACGATTGCCAGATTCCACACTCTCACTCTCACACACAGACACACACATAACGCCTCACATCTTTTAATATTTCCCCCCTCCCTTCTTATGCCTATCTTCATCTAGGTATCTATTTTTAGCGGCTTGTTGTTTTATCAGTCATCCATCCAGCCATTTATCCCTCCATTTCCGTTTAGTTCCTTGAATGGACTCTACCTGCCACTCCTTTCTCAAGTCTTCTTCACCTCTCTCCTCGCACTCCTCTCCTGTCTTCATCTGCCTCTTCATCTTTCTGCTCCTTCGTCTTTGCCTTTGGCATTCCCAGCAAGTGAGGGATGCTGAGCAGAGAGGGGGAAGGAGGCATCAAGAAGAGGAGAGCGAAGGAGAAGAGTGAGGGAGAGGCGAGGCTTGATGTTTTGTTGCTCTTGTGTTCTAAAGGAAGGCCTCTCCTTTATCAACAGTCTAACAGGCTGCCGGGCTCAGTCATCCTGCTTTTTCTTCGACTGTTTACTGCTGGGTGTCGGGGCCCACACAGTTGGTGCAATGCACGCGCTGATACACACACGCATCTTTCTTTCGTGCTTCAATGCGAATGCACAAACTCACACACAAACAGGAGTACGCTGACACTTTATTCAACAAAAATGTGCTGTCGCCCAAAACAAATATTGACAAATATACACAGCAGATTTGTGAATTTTTAACGGCTGATTTATTTCACAAAGCATCTCTTTTCTGTGAACGAGAGGTCACTTTTGTTGCAACAGTATTACCAGAAAACGCTCGGAATGACTCAGAGGAAACCATTTCATCTCCAAGCTGCTGTCCTCTCCTTGACTGTTCATTTAAGGATTTAAAGGAGCTTCTTCAAGGCGCTGAGGACATAATCCAGTGTTTCCATAATCCTGCGTGGATGTACGCAGTCGACTGGCCACTTTCACACACGCACGCTATTCAAATCCGTACCCGAGCAAACACACACATGCAGACACATATACCTGCTGCAGGTGTTCGCCGCGTTTGCGATAACCTGCAGAAATGGCCTGCCAGCATGTGACAATCATTTACCGTCTTTATTGCAATCTTTATGGCTCTGTGCTGAACATGATTGGTCACATGTGAAGTGAGTCTTTGATGGTCTCCACGCTTTTGAAATATTCTGAGATCTTCTGGCCTTTTCATCTCCTGCTTTTTTTTTCATCTGAAAAGAAAATGAATAGGCTTGTCAATCAGCCTTAGCCAGCCACCTGGAAATCATATGATTATGTTGGAAATACTTTGTACGCCGTCACTTTGTAGTGCAAAATGGGTGATTGAAATCATGATTGAGTGTGTGGCCCCTGTGCAAGGACTGTCACGTGTGTGAGGGGAATAAATTATGCTGCCGATGACATAATATTGTCATAATAGATAAGATAATAAGACGAAGATGAGAAAGACCTACACTTTTAAAGTTAGGAGAAAATGCTGAGGATTTGTTGCCCAAATGTCCCAAAAATGTTCTTCTCTCATGAATCTAATTATCCACCTCACTAAAGTGACTTGGACATGTTCTCCTTACTTAGTTGAAGGTGACTTTTTCTTCTCTTTCCCAGACTAATTGTGGTTGAGGATGATTCATTTGGCATGACAAGAATTGTTTTATTTTCTAACTGTGGTTTGGCTGAGCTTCATGGATAAGACTCGGTATGAAGACAACAAACGGCTTAATATGTTTTAAAGTGACTCCAGAGAGGATTGAAGACAAAGATAGGGGGCATGAAAGGGCCTCTTTTAGCTCCCTGTTATGCCATACTGCACTGGGATAGAGGGGGGGGAAGGGTGTTTTTTGCTGTCTCATACCTTTTAAAAGTTCTGCAGTTTCACAGTCAAACAGGAATCCATCCATTACCTGACAGAAATGCCAGAATGGTATATCCTCTCACACACACACACACACTGAAAAATACCCCAGTTACTCCAAAAAGCTGGCAGTCTCAGTGTCATAGTTTAGAAGTTTAATTGGCCAATGTGTCAGTAGAGGAACAGGGTGTGTGTGAGAGAAGCGTGGACAACCGCAGAGAGAGAGAGTGTATCACCCTTCGAGCTCTCTCTGATTTACTAGGTGTTGCAGATGAAGATGTGCTCCTGTCTGATTCTGTCAGTTTCCCCTGTGTCTCTACTGTTTTATTCAATGTTGCAAGCAGGAGTGAAAAAGATGTGTAACTCTGTGTGGAGCTCTCCTGGTGTTGATCAGGATCTCTTTGGTGTGAGAACGCTCATCCTGCATTCTGGGTCTGCAAAGTCTGACTGCAGATTGTGGTCTTGAAAACAAAATGGATACTTTTTCAGTTTAGCGGTTGGTTTTAAGGTTAGCAATGGATTTAGGATTTTGTCAAAGTTCAGTTCTGGTTACATCAGAATATGGTGAATGTCTCATAGTGGTCTGTACAGTAAACTGGTGGAGGAGTGACAAGTTCTTTAAGGTCAAGTTGTGCACATACTGAAGAGTAGCACTGAGGTTAGTTGTCAGGGACGGGATGCCATCAGTGGAAATCAGTATACTGAAATGTACTTTCTATGTTTGTGTGTTTCTTTGTGTGAGCATTTCTTTGCAGGCATGAAAGGGTAAGAGGACTCCCTGAAGGAAAGACCTCATTCCAAGGCCTTGCCTGTCGATATTACTGCTACAAATCAGGCCTCCCACACTGCTGAGAGCAGCAAACACTCCCACGTACACACAAGCACACTCTCACAGACTCCATTGACTAAGGGAAAGTTTTATTACCAATCTCTGCCCGACATAGCTCCCCTGCTACAGTTTGAACTGCGCGAGTTTGAATGCCTTGTTTATCTAGTACGTGCATGATGTGCTTATGCATGCACATGTGTGTTTATGTCTGTATTTCATTTATCCGCATGCATGCGTATGCACACTTGTGCACACGTGGGTGTTTTATTAGGATGTGTGTGTGTGTGTGTGTGTGTGTGTGTGTGTGTGTGCACTGGTTTGGCCTGTTTGCTCAGTTGGGAAAACAGATTGCACTTTATCTGGACAGAGATGTGCAGTGTAGCAACAGAGAAAACAGAACTAGTCTGACTCAAATGAATCACCTCAGCATCTCTGACTGTTGCCATTTTCAGAGCCTTTAAAACCAATGATGCAATTCTAGTGCTGCACATGACCTTTTGCATAGTATTTTGCTTCAGATTGGGGTGGTCCAAGACATTCATTTCAGCATTCTATCAGGTAATACGCACAAAACTAGTGGTCTGTGGTGTTCTTTATATTTCTGATAACACTTTATCCGTATTTATTCCCAGTTCTCTCAGAATACAGGACTGATAAAACAGTAGAAGACAGGGATACTCCTTTTAGTAGAACTCCTTCCCAGGCATTGTCTGTAATAATAGAGCCAAGACGAGCTAGTTAAGCTCATCCCACCAGCGGATCACAGTGGATCGTCAAAAGATCCACCGCTAAACCCGGGTGGTACAGTAAAGGACTTGGTCATCATCATCCATCTGTCGCATTTTCTCCAGACTTCAAGTTTATCTCTCATCTTACAATGCACTCTGCCTCGCATTTGTGGGTAACTCAGAAAAAGAAGCACTGTTAGAGGAAGAAATAACACGGTGCAACTGATAGAGAGAGAGACAGTGAGAGACAGAAAGAGACCACTGAGACCCACCGAGTCTCTTCCCACCTGCAGTGTTAATGCGACTAGACCGAGAGGGTGTCAGACAGACTGATGTCACAGTGAAGTCCGTCACATGTGCTTCCCTCAAAGTTGTTAAGTTGGACACCCAACGTGAACTCAAACGCAAGCTTTTAAGTTGAAAAGGCAAGCAAACTTGGCAGCAACAAAGAATCTGGTTTTCCTTTTGCGTTGGACAAGTCATATCCAGATACGGTTCCACACTGACAGTGTGTATCAGCAGCCCCACAGCACATGCAGATTAAGTGTGTCGGTGGGTGTCAACGGACCGATTTCCTCACGTACCGATGACGTAGTTTAGTTCAAAGTAAGCCTCGTGTTGTTGTGGATGTTAAGATACCAAGTTCAAGGTAATTACTGCGGAAATTGCTGCTAAAGATAAATATTCACCTCTTTTTGAGTTCATTTTAGGGGCTGCGACGAGTGAAACATTGGATGATAGTGAGCGATTTTCTGAGTCCTGTGAAAAGCTGCGGTGACGCATAATTATGGAATCACTGGGCACTGGATATGAGGAATGGACTTTGCCTCGCCCGCTAAACACGGAATGGACGAGTTATGTAGATTCAAATGTTTAGCAACTCAAATGATCTAGCCACTAAAAAATTCTGCCCTGCCTCATTGTCCACTGTTTTTCCAATGATTAATTTTCTATCACATACCCACTCTTTTGTTCTGTGTCTCCATTTAAAAATTTAGAACTGCCATGGAGTTAATTTAATGGTTTGTATTGTTGCATTGATTCAGACTCTGATTCAAATTTGAACTCCCACGCACACATAAACACAGAGATAGCTGCCGCCTGGTCATGCGAACGTTTCAAACAGCACAATAAAAGCATAATTTAAACAGAATAATTGATTGGTTGAAGCATTGTCAAATCACTCCCTGTTTGTTGACAGAAGCCTGTGATACTATTCTTAGTTCACTGAGCAATATTTTTTTACGAATACATTATTATGAATACATTTGTGCATTGATAAGGGGAAAAAAACACACCCTAGAGCTCCAGGAATCAAAGGGAAGAGACCCAACTATGTTCACCCAGGAAGAGCTCAGGAACTGTAGGTCCACAGTTATGCTAACTCTGTCAGCCTCGCTGCTTCTCCAGGCCTTGATCCATGGGAGGAGAGCTGGACTCTGGTGGTGCAGCAGTCGTCTTCGAATTGATTCAGCTAAGTGGCCATTTATTTTAATTAGCTAATGAATAGACTGGTTGAATGGGATGGACGTGGGGTCGTTTGACTCGATCACATTTAGAAAGCAGCAATAGAGCTCAGTTCACTGGAGAACAGTTCCCCTGTTGCAATGAATCAAACGGTGCACCCCGCTGGTTTTATATTACTAGAGATGTGAAGTGAATATACCTGAGTGACAGATTAAATACAGAAGTTAAAAAAGTGAGAGATGGAAGACAAATAGCACAATAGAGAATGTTTCCAGACTTTCAAAAGCTGTCTTTAAAGCCTGAGGGACTGTGCTGACTCCCAGCATGCTCTCTTCTCATCCAAGGCTTTTCTATCTGGGTGACATCAGATTTATTTCAATTTTTCAAGCCATCAATATTTTGTGCATTCCTGTTACCATGTGGAGGCTAAATCCTACCACATGGACCTCACCGCTGATGGAAGCAATCGACTGTTCTCTAAACCCAAACAGCGATTGTTCAATCATCTTCATCATCTTAGTACCTAGGCACAAGTGTGGGCAAAGCCGTTCTTTTCATTATACCGAGTCACTCGAATGAATTGATTAAAACGTTTTGTTCAAAAAATTAATTCACTGAATCGTTGAAACTGAAACCGGACAGCATAGTCCCACTCACTGAATTGAAATACATGGAGAGTGGCTTATTTCCATGTCTTCTACATGAACCATGATTGGTCAGGATGCCGATTTTTCTTTTTCCTGGGACATGTGGCTTTAGCTTCAGCCTTTTAGCACGACGAAGAGTCGGCTTGAAACATGAAGAAAATGTGCCAGAATAAGCATTTGAAACCAACTCCTGGACCTAACATTAGCTGAATTAGCTAGCTAGCTTTATTAGCAATTTATTCAACTTTTGTATTGTTGCTTCAACTTTTTGTATTGTACTCTGGCTAAATAATTTCCTTCGGGATCAATAAAGTTGATCTTATCTTATCTTAGCTAATAAAATGACAATAAAATGACGAAATAAAAAGTTGTCATTTCTGCATCAAAGTTGACAGTTAACAGCCATAAATGAGTAGCCTGCTTCTGTCTACCTCTGTCTGAAATCAAGGAGCTGTTTTTTCTAAAACTATGAGGAATTTCGAACGGTAAAGCTGCCGCCGTGAAGTTCTATTTGTAAAATGCAGGGATGCAATCATTAGCAATTACGCTAGTTTTCTCCATTATTTTCTGTCAACTGGGTCTGCAAAACTAACACCTCCAATGGAGATCAGGTTTAAGGTCTGGAGGGGTAGCAGGAAGTTATTAGAAGATGAAGACTGTTTGCAAAAGGTTTGCATGAATGACTGTTGCACAGGCCTGTTAACATGAGCATTTAACCAGCTGTTCCCCTTAGGTTGGCATAAGGCGTGTGACATAAGAAATCTGTAACACCTTGTATTATCTTTTACACTGACATTTAAACAAGAACCATGTGCATATTCACCTAGTGTAAGCAGATGGTTGAGAAAACAAAGGTTTGACAGGGTTGGAGAAAAATGAGAAAGGTAAAAAAGAAAAGACATGCATCTACCATACCTGAAATATCTACTATTCCTTTACAGCTCCTTGATCGAGTCCTGCATATACTCCTAAACTCCGGCAATTTGTATGATAGCAAAAAAAACAGCGAGCTTAAACATTTTAATCGCAGGCAATGTTGAGACAACCTAATTTTGGAGGATACGCATAAAAATTCATGAGTGTGCTGTGAAGTCAGGGTTAAGCAACCTTGGACAAACTAAACCCAACACAATTAACAATCAGTGGACCGGGTTGGGGCGGGGGGGCGGGTGTATGGGGATTGTCGCTCAGCTTTATAAAGGGAAAGGAGATAGAGTGAAGAGCAAAGAGAAAGCTGGAGAAACTCTAAGCAAAAGCCAAATGGAGAGGCAGACTTAGCAGAGCAGATGGTTTCAGAGTTTTTGCCCGAGGCGCTCCATACTCACAGAAATCACTACAAGGAAGGAGAGAGATGATGAGTTGAAACACTAACTACACATCTGCACTTCCTCTCCTGCAGTGCTTCAGAAGGGAAGTGAGAGCAGAGAGAAAACTGGAGGAGTTTTGACAGGCATCACCAACACTGCACCGCGTTCAGTAGCCTCAGTGTTCAGAGCAATCACAGCTGACACATGGGATCCATCATCTCTTATGATTTCTCTTACCAATATGCTTTCTTTTACATTTTGCTGAACTTATTTGATATTCTCCCTTTTCTGTCAAGCAGATGCACTGCAACTTTTCAGACACATGCATGTTTTTAAAAATGCAGTTCCGTATTTGTTGGGGCGACTCGGACAGAAAAACATTGCTGACCTGAAATCCTGCAGCTGAGCTTGAGTGTGAGGACCCACTTGACAGCCAATCTCCTCAGTGTCACTTCAACCAAAAGTACATTGTGGACACACACACACACACACACACACACACACACACACACACACACACACACACACACACAAACAGACAGACACCTATACTGCCTGACTGAATGAATGGTGGATGATGGATGAGTGTGAAGCTTGGTAGTGTTGCCATCTGTTCCGACATGAGACAGAGAGAGTGGAGTGCTCGCGGTTCGTTGAGCTTCAAGCCCATCGCGGCATTCGGCTCACCTACTGTATACGCTCCACTGACACCTGGATGGATTTGTGCGTGAAGGAGGGTCTACTGTATAAGACAGAGGGCCTCTCGACCTAAGCTACTAACATTACTTAAGCAGAAATGATCATCATTTCAAATACAGTAATATCTGACTGCATGAGTTCATAGTCGCACCCGCATCTCTGCTCAGAAGTTGATCCAAAATCAATTTACTGTGTTTCTTTTCTCATTGAAAATCCTTCAGCGTCGCACTGCCACACAGTCAATTTTCTCTGACTCGGCTGTCTGTGCCTCCTTGTGCACATGTGCCCCCTAACTGCCTCTCTCCATCTCAATTACATGCCCTGCCATTCTCTCTTTACACCACGATAGCCACTCTAAACACAATTGCCATCGATTGCTTCATTTCTCCATGTTTGTCTCTTTCTGGGAGTTCAGCTCAGGTAAGAGGACTCGCAGGTTGTGGTCAAGTTTCTGCGTATGTCGCCTGAAATGTGGCAGGAATAATCCGATCATGAGAGGGACTGATAAAGAGAGAAAAGCATGACGGAATACACTGTGAGTAAAGAGTAAATCTCAGTTTTGTCTGTTTTCAGTTTGTTCCGTATCGTCCAGCATGTTTGAATCCCCTCACAGGGATGACTCACGCAAACTATGACATAAAAGTGTCACTGCCACCCCTTTACCAAACGATCAACAACATGACACTCACACACACACACACACACACACACACGAAAGCAGCCTTGTAAAGTCATATACAGCGTAACACATTGCATCTTGAGTGCTCTGTCTGCTGTTATGGTGTATGTGTGATGCAGCCTCTCTCTCCCATGCTCTCACCCGTTCTCCCCCGATGACTTGAAGGTTATCGCAGGAGTGTCATGCCCAAAAGCCAGTAGACAGCTTTGCCCTTTAGAGCAAAGTATCAGTGCTAATTAGAGACTATGAGTATGTCACTGGACTTAAGTGTTAGTGTGTGTGTGTGTGTGTGTGTGTCACTCTGAGTATCCATGCATGGCTCTATCAGCCTCTTACATTCAAACACAGGAGTATGTTAGCTCCACTCATCATTTCAATGGGACATTTGAGATTTGATCCTCTGTGTTATGAGGCCACATCTCCGGGCAGCTATACATGGCCTGAAAATGTCAGTTATTCATCTTGCAGGGATATATTTATTTAAATATCTATCCACAATACCTTTTCCTGCTCTCCCACTTTGTAGTTCACTTTAGTCTTCATCTCGACCATTTCACTGTAGAGAATCATCAGTCTTCATCAGTTTTAAATATCAGTCTAATTGTTTTGAAAAATCGGCAGTGTTGCAGAGCCTCATTTGTCAATACAGTTTTTGTAAATGAATATGACTTTTTCAGACATAACATGAGAACGGCACCGCTGCGCTCTGAAACTCATTATTTCCAATAGCTTGCGCCACGCCATGTTGCTGCGTCAATCAAAGCTTCTGCAGCCTCGCGAGCTCAGCCCAGCACCAAGTGCAGCTCAAATCGTGTCACGTCTGAACAAGTGTCAAACCTGCCACTTTGTCGCCCTCTTTGGTGTCTGATACTGATGCAAAAGGCACCCGTCTGTGTCAGTATTAGATGCTCAGAGCAACTGTTCCAGCCATCCCAAACGGTTCACATTCCTAGTTCGTCAAATGAGGACATCCGGACCGCTTGATATTCCTGCAGGCATAACAGACTTTTGTCGTCACGGTAACAATAAAGAAAAGACTCTGAAACTGCCACATTTTGGTTGGGTACTTGTTAGGCTTTAGGAAAAGATGATGTTTTGGTTAAAGCCATCCAACTGACCCACCAGAAGAGGAGTTATTTTTGCTATTATACCCCCAGCATCTCATACAGATGTTATCAGGTGCTTTGTGGGTCACGATGAGCCAAGGGGGGTGACAAAGCAGTAGTATTTGATGTCCTGGGAAAAAGCCATAAGAGTCTTTAACCATGCTAGCCTTGCTGTGAGGCTATACTACAATGTTTAATAGTTGTTGAAGCATTTAACTATCAAAACTGGCATTAGAGGAAAAGTAAGAGGATCACAAAGGTCTGTAGGACCTTTTGTTTCTGTAGATGCCTCTACCAAAGAAAACAACTGAGGAAATCCACTTAAATGCCGACCTTACGATAGTGATAGAGGAAAAGTAAGGGGATCACCAAGGTTAGTAAGATTTGTCGTCTGGCAAGTATGAATTTCAATAATAACTCAAGTTATTATTGAGTTATTTAGATATTTCAGTCTGGACCAAAGTGGTGGATAAAGTGACAGACTTGACATTGCCATCCATAGAGCCAAAGTTAAAAATGTATGATTTCTTTCATGGTTTGGGTTGCTGTCTACTGCATGGTTTTAGGTGTAGGAGCTTACAAATCATTAAAATCAGAATCTACCCATTTCTGTGTGAGGGTGGACGTGCTTTGATTTACATATTCATCACTTGAAATCTGTATTATGTATTACAGGAAACGGCGTATCAATTGTCAAGCTTAACTCAAGTGCAGACAGACTAAAGCACTAATGCGCAGCACTTTAAACCAAGAAGTTCACCCTTGCAAAACACACTCTGACGTAAACGTAACACGTCCGAAGCGTTGTAATTTACTTATTTGGTGCACCCAATTTCCCCTAAAATACACTGTGTGTGTTCATTTTTATGAAGTGATGTTAGAACTTATCCAGCCACGACAATATAAGAGTTTAGAGACTCTCCACTCAAGAAATACAGTCTCATGAGGCCACAACATTGTATGCTGTTCTATTGAGGCTGCAACCCGTGTCTTTGGTCTTTTGATGGCACAGCTATAAACTCTGGAAACTATTTGGAGAGATAGAGGTGGTGGGAAAACACACACACAAAAAAAAATACAATAGGCCCAGCAGTGCAAGCCCCATCAATTTTTTGGGTGGATTTCTCTTTAAGAGAGGGTTTGATTGAGTCCATTATGATGGGATTGTGTCCAGGTTTATAGAAAAACCTTCACATGGCAGCCAGGCCACCTCAAGATGAGATCTGGCTCATTAGATTGCAGTTCATAGTGGTTGGGTTGGCAGCATCTATAGCTGCCAGCAAATGCATCCTGGCTGAATGACAACAGTCTCTTTTGAAACGGTGTGAAGCCGCACCCAGAGTGAGAACTCTGGATGGCATTTTGAGGATTTACTCTCTCATTTGACTCTCTCCCATTGTCACATACTTTTCCAGGTGAACAGACTGGAACTATAGGGCATGCTCACCAAATGTGAGGCAGATCCTCGTTTCATTGCGCTCCTGCTCTTTGAGAGGGCAGCTCTGAAATTTTGTGCGCACCCATCTCATCAGGAGCAACCTTGTCTCAGCTTGACACTTGCACTGGTGAAATCGCTGATGCTAAGCTAGAGGGGGAAAAAGAAAAATCAAGATAGAAAGGGAAGCAGGGGAGTGTAGAGAGGGGTCACAATCTGATGAGCCTGCTACAGGAAAGTTACTTCTAACCCAGACATCAACTTTTGTGATAGTAGATTAAAGAGAGGGCATTAATTGGAGGATTGGTGCATACAATGTCTGTACTAAATGCATTTAAATGTATGAAAGCAGGAATGGTGCAGAGTTTGCAGTATAAAGAAAAACATACAGCGGCTCTAGTTGCCATATGCATATTTGATGGTCTATATCTCTCAAGAGTGGGTTAGAGGTCGAGTTTACACACTGTCTACCGGGACCCACAACACACTCACAATCTCTCTGCTGGCACTCTGCCCACAACCTCGGGGCAGGAGAGAAGAGAAAATCAGCAGAAAGAAGCAGGAAGAGAAGGGTAACTCAAAGAGTGCGAGACAGAAAAGTTGAGAAGTTCCATTTTTTAATATGTGCTCTGAGAATTGTGTAATATGCCACATGCTGTGTTTTTTTTAATCCTCTGCTAACCACTCGGTCTTTCCTGTCCTCCAGCTGGCAATAATCTTCTCCTCCTTCACTTAACCTCCGTCTTTTCTGCTGGCTGATGAACATCAGAAGCACCCTGAGTTAAGGCAATTTCTCTCCCTGACCCTGTCTGTGTGCAGCGTCCCTCTCTCTCTCTTGTGCTCTTCATCAGATCAAAAATAACTGAGCTGCTGGCTTTGTTGTCATGTAAAGGACAGCGGGGGAAATGTAACTATTCTCTATTTAAGATACACTCTAGCTGTTAGTGCAGTGCATAGTAAATGATGGTTTGTGAAGCTTGCGGTGTGTAGCTTCCCATGCGATGAATTAATAAAGCTACAAGAAGAAAAAGCCGGGGAGGTGCTATCTGGGCTGCAGGCTCTGAGGCCTGACCTCATGAACTCATACTTTATAATGAGTGTTGCTGTGTGTGTGTGTGTGTGTATTCTTTGCATACATTCCTTGTATGCACATTTCTGTATGTGTTTTTTGTGAGAGGCCATATGCATGTTTGTCTGTATGTTTGTGTGACGAGTAACCCGCGATATTCTCATGCAATATGGGTGCCACTTAGTGCTCTGTGTGGACTAGAGGGGAGGATGTAGGGGTGGGCAGCAAAACAGAACTGCACTGATGCTATGCAAGGCTGCATCTCGTGTGAAATGGTTTTACAGCGCACACTGTCATTTTTCTAGTGAACTGTGCCGAGGACGCTTTTCCAGCACATGAAAAATGCATTACTTTAAAATAAGCGGCAACATGCACAGATGCACACAGCTGGCACAGACAGAGATCAGGTCTGACAGCTTTCTTTGGCCTTGCATATGCATATTGTAGCGTATTTGTTTATATTTTGGGGGGTCGAGGGGACTCTGATGACTGTGGACACACACATTCGGCTACGCACAAACACACACTGGCTTATCGGGCTAACACGAATCGCTGTGAAAATCTTGGCCTTCAGTATATTCATGGAGACTGTCACATATGAAAAATTGATTAGTGGAATTCCACATGTCATCACTTTGGAAATCTAAAGCGTTTCAGTGTGTGATGGAGGCAGAGTTGACTGGAGAGAGAGAGAGAGAGAGAGAGTGCCTTTTTGTGTGCAAACACTTCCCTGAGCATTGGCACTTTGTTCCTGTGGAGTTGCTGACAGTGTGTGGATGTTCTGGCTCTGTTTAATGAGCAGATCTCAGGATTAACACAGGAGGATAATGAGAAACAGCATTGCACGAAGAGACTGAGGGTGCCAAAACAGTTGTTCAAATTTTCAGCACCCTGCTAGTTCCGCTGCACATCAGACTGGTTCATGTTTCCATAACCTGCTCATGGTCCGAAAAGGCAAGCTGAGCGGATAGAACAGTTACCGGATGACTTCACATGCTAGTTATGACACAAATTTCAGTATGAGTAGATTTACCACAGGGAGCATCGTACTGTTTCTCTACAGACAGGTGAACTCAGCCTGAGCAGTCGCCTGTATAAACTGTTGAAGACAATTTGCCAACTACGTGTTTTCATTGTTTCTTTCTTCACCACCTCAAATATATCATTTACTGTATGACTCCAACACACATTCTCCTTTTAGAGGTTCATCTTACTGGGTTTTATTCAAAGTGAGCCAAGTTAACCCCTCAGTTTTCACAACAAATCTAGTTTGGACTCTTTCCATCACTGGATGGAGTGTGGTGCATTCAGTACAGAATTCCAGGATTTACAAGAACAGTTTGGCATTTTGGGAATTCTTGTTTCTCATGTTTGTTTGCTAAGTATTATTCGTTGGTATTTGAAGTCAGTAGGTGATTAGCGTAGCTTAGCATAACAACCGGAATCAGGGAGAAACAGTAAGCCTGACTGTGTCCTAAGATCATAACAGTGACCAAACTATACCTGTACACAAAAAGTAATCTAAAACAACATATTTTGGTTTCAGTGGAACGACTGCTCTCTAGGCAGAATTCACGTCTTGTCCTGGGTCCTGTTTCACGCTGCAGTCACTGCACCTTGCCACTGATGGCCGGGAAATTAAGTTAAAGCACGATTTCATGATTGTTTGCATTGAGAGCGCAAACATGAGGGTGGTATCGATCTTCACATGTCTTCCCGCAATCTTAACTTAAAATAAATGTTGACCTATTCTTTCAAACATAGTTCTGTGACAGAAAAACACAAATAGGCAATGGTTCATTTCCAGTCACACTAATTGATTGGCTAAACCATGACAGCCAATTTAGGTAGCCTACAAATCTGGTGTTTTTGAGTGTCAGATATGAGCTGCATTAAAGCAGAGTAATAAAATCATATCCAAATACCAAACTGAGGGAAATACAACTATATATATATATATATATATACTTTTTTTCAGACTGCAAGATGAGACTGCAGCTAAATTTGTTTCAAAATTGAAATGCAGATCAATGAGATGAGAAGTATTTTATCTCTCATATCATCTTTCATTCTTGAAGCGTCGTGTAATCAATGTTGTGAAGAGCAGAAAATAACAAACACAGGCAATGGATCAAAAATTACTTTATAAACACATTCAGAGGAGGCAACAGCAAAACTTCCATGTTACCAAGTAACATGTTTGGAGCCCAATCGAACATCAAGCAGTGTGGGACAGAAAATATACCCTCAGTCCGCCTCTGCGTAATAGCACCACGTGATCATACATACAGCATCATTAATCAACCTAAAATCCTCCCTCTGAAACATAATATAATGGCTAAAGCAAGTTGTGATGCTTTCTTAAATTGCCAGGTAACCTGTACGCAACCCTTTTTTATCCACCAGGCCTTTAACATTCTGCAAAGACCGAAAGAGATCTTAAACCATGACTTAATAGGGCCGAATTCCATAGCAAAATGTTTTTACCGAACACCCTCGTCTCTTTGTTTTTCCTAGCTACTGACAGAACCTCTCCCTCAGGTCTTAATGCATCAAGATAGATTCTTTCAGATCACATCCACATAGTACAGCAAGAGCTTCACAGAACAAATTTTACGCTAATCCCTGTATTGCTTAAGGGCTACAAGCCAAGCAGTAAAGATGGCATTGCACAATTCTACAGTCCATAGATGAATCTTAGTGGGAGAGACAACGAGTTATCTGTCTTTTTACTTTGCTTTTTTCAAAAATTTCTTGTCTTATCTCTGTGGCTCTATATGAAGACTTGGTTGCTTTCTGCATTTATCTTTTTTTGTGTCTTTTGCAGTCCCACAAGAAGACTTAAGTGGACTTATACACACATGGGCACTTCGCTAATGCACACACACACACACATTGGCATTTCTTTTCGTCATTATTGCTTGGGTGGCATTTTCCACATTCTTCTGCTTATTGCCATTTTGCCTGACCTCCCAACCCCTGTTGTGTATGTTCAAGCATGGGTATAATATGACGGGCAGCAAAGTTAGAAAGCAGAGTACGAGACAGAGATGAGAAATTGGTAGATTGATGGAAAGAAACCGGTAAAGAAAGAGAAAAGGAGAGCTGGTGAGCATGTGCGCAGGTCATCAATGTAGTCAGCGTCGTCACACACAATGAGATAATAACCTCCCTCTAATGATGTGGTCGCTCATCACTGGGGGCAACAGAAGCCCATGGCGGTCTGATGTTGACAATCACCACACACACACACACACACACACACACACACACACACACACCAGACATACATCAAGACATTCACAAGCCTGACAGCCAATTAATGAGAGGGATGGGACGGAAGAGGAGGGAGAAAGGAAGATTTGGAATTACGACATTCCTCATTGTCAGAACTCTTTGCTCCCATTCGCTAATTAGCATCTGGTTGTCCCTCACTTTCTCTTTCTCTCTTTCTCTTTCTGCTGGGCGAGCAAGTTGTTCTATTTGACATCTACAGTGCAAATTTAGCCTTTACAGCTTTTTTTTTCCCCGCGCTAATTGGTGCGAGCTGAATATACACGTCAGAAAATGGCTGTTTAAATTCAGACATAGTTTGCAAATTGACTTTGTCGCAGTTGTGTTTTACATCAGGGAGCATGTATGTGCAGACACGAGGGCACTTTCCTGCATTTATTTTGCATTCATCTATCACACATCCATGAGCAAACATATTGATTATCAGAGAAGAACCGAGGCCTGCCTCCGTCTGCTACATAAGAATGATGCACCGCATGTGTTTGTTTCCGTGCCGTCGTGCTTGTTGGAATGAATGTCCCTACATGTTATGTGGGTGTGGATGTATGTGGCAAATTTGTGTAGCAGTTACCCCGAAACTCACAAAGCAGCTGTGACAGTGCTGGCCTTTAGCAAAGCTACATGTGATGGAGTGTTTTACATGCTCCACCTGATAAAGGTGAATCGTCGGTCTGCAAAAGTCATGCATTAACCTATTATGAAACTCAGTGTGTGGTTCTTCTGTGTGTGTGTGTGTGTGTGTGTGTGTGTGTGTGTGTGCGAATCACTGACTTTACTCCTCTCCTCCTCACTTAAAGGTCACAGGTTCTTTTGTTTTTGCAAAACATGCAAACAAACACAGACACACACACACACACTGCAAATGGCTGTTTAGATCAAGATTGACTCCCCAAACAGAAGAGATACGCAAGCAATCGATTTTAATGCTCGTTATACTGTGATTAGACACACAAACCTATGCGCATTATGCAAACAGGAATATGCAAATTGTAGCCGAGGTAGCCAGTCTGTGACTAATGTTACGCCCAGTAGTTCCGCTGGTGCGCGCAAAGACAGATTGCTGACAATTTAAAGAGAAATGAATTGCTCTCTTGTTTGTCTATCATCACTTCTTCTCTCTCTGGCTTTCACTGAAACGAAAAAAGATGTATCAAATGTAAATAACAAGGAGAGCTTAGCAGGTAAAAGTTGGTAGGTATATTTCCTTCTTGTGTTTTGATGCTTTCCTGCCTCTCTCCCTCTCTCTGCCTCCTAATTAATACTCATTGTAATGGGCCTGTTTGATGGTGCACTTTTTGAGGAGGTGTCCTTTCCCATGAACAGCATCTGACTACAAGCGCTGTGTGTTTCTTTGAATGACTGAATTTTAAACTCGGTTAGCACCTGTGCACACAAAATGCACACACAAACACACAAAACAGCCTGCTCCATTTGCACTCACACTGGGCACGGGCACAAATTAGACTCTGAAACGCACTCTAGCACACACACACACACACACACACACACGCACCTCCACAAGTACCTGAGTGGTGAAGCTAATTTGCCCAAGCGGACCTGAGTAAAAGGAATAATGAGGCTTTGATGACTTCACTTGAAGAGACTCGCTCCACCATGACATCATCTGTGACCTTACCATGACCCCGACACTTTGTTCTGATTCATTCTGCCCCCCCACCCCATGCTCATCCCCCACCCATGTGGAAATCTGCAGTTTTGATTGGCCAAACTCCGCTGCGAGATAAAGGAAGACGTGGAACACCAGCGCTGCCATTTGCCAGACAGTGGATGTTGTATCAAAGCCACTGTATAGTCAGACAGGTGAGATAAGCAGCAGAAACACTTACTACTCAACTTATTACTTTTGAAAACGTTGCAAGGGCTTTGAAGCAATCGGCCAAATGACTGCTGAAATGATCCAAAATGGTTCTCTGCTCATGAAGACGGCGTTTTATCTGAGTTGTACAAATGGGGCCGACACAGCGGTTCCTCCTGATCTCAGGAAACAAGGACACGTTAGAGAATCTAGAAAAGATGACATTTTCGGAGGTACGCTCACTTACGCTGAAAATCACACAACACTGTACACAGAATAAAATATCTTAAATTGTTAATTGTCTGAATGCGAGTGGCAGTTTAAACTGAGCAGTTTAGGTGCCAGTTGGAGTTGAAACACCGAGAGGGTTTGAAACGTCTTTTAAGGTCTAGGAGTCGAAAGCTGCTGAAATCAGTTGAGTCGCTGAGAGCGTTTGAAATCTTAATTTCAAGTCTGGCCACCGTAGGCAGTGAAATTGTCAGTGTGCACATGAGCACTGAAGATAGTTAAACTGGCATGAAAACAATTGACATTTTGGCTGAAGCATCAGCTTATGTGTAGGCCGTAACAGTTGAAAAGTGAGTTTGAGTGTTTGAGCTTTCAGCTGAAAAGCAGAAATTAGAATAAAGCGCCAGTTGATGAGTTGAAAGCAGTTGAAATGTCTGTTGGAGCTCAAGCTTCACAGATAGTTGAGATGTGTGGTCAATACAAACATGAGAATATAGTTTTGATTTCATCAGATGTTTGTTTGTTTTTTTTATTTTGGATCCATGCGTCTTTGTGGTTCCAACTCACCGTGATTCATTCTCAACATTAAACTGCAGATGACCTTGAGTGGAACCTGATGACGTGGTTTAGGGTGATGCTGTAAACCCTAGCTGTAACCTCTGTGTCGTATTACCAATAGTCTTCCACTAATGGACATCCTATTCATTGCCTTTAATCTATCTCTCTTAAATGACCTCTCGGTGTGTGTGTGTGTGTGTGTGTGTGTGTGTGTGTGTGTGTGTGTGTGTGTGTGTGTGTGTGTGTGTGTGTGTGTGTGTGTGAACGCACACAATTGCAACTGCACACTTTAATGCAGACACAATGGTGCAAAACAGCATGCATCATTCATTTCTGTAATCAGCGCGCCGTCAGTATATTTGTCTAATGATCCATAATGCATTAGCAAGCTTGGAATTGGGTTTCGGGCGAAGGGACATGGACAAAAAATTACATTTGGAGATTCACACATGCGTATGAATACATTCTGAATATGTTCTAACACCCACGCGTACACCGAATCTTTCGCAGGTCTGACTGAGAATAATGAGAAAGATACTGATTGTTTGGATGCTTGGGGGCATCGTTGCTACTGCTACGTTCACCAGCAGCAGTGGAATGAATTAATCATAACTTAAGTTCATTCTCCAAATTGCCCGTCTGTGACTGGCGAATAATGCGAGGCGTTATGGGGCCACGTTGAACCCAGCAAATTTGTTTTCAGGTCGTTGTTTTTGCTCTGTTGTTGCCTTGTTTTGCTCTGTTGTTCCTCATCATCCTATTCTCGTGTCCTAGGAGAGCCGAGCAATTAAGGGAAAATAAGGAAAGCATAGAGGAGTAGCAGTAAACGAAGAGGTGGGGCACAGATTGTGCTGGCGAGGAATGAGGAAGAGAGCAAAGATAGGTTGAAGTTGTACAAGTGGAAGGCAGTGAGAGGGGGTGAGAGGTTGATTGAGAGAGAGTGAAGGAAATAGAAACAGTCTTTTACTGTATCCAGCTGCTGCCAAGGTATCGCCTAATGAGGACCAAGGGATCCTTAAGAATTGGGGGAGAGAGGACGAGAGAGAGAGAGAGAGAGCAGTAGAAATGCTATGAAAAATGGCGAGCTGTCAGGTGAGTACTGGAGAGGGAGCTGGGCTCTAAGTGTTTTGCCCTGACCACAGAGAATATGTGTGTGTGGGTGCACCCATAAAGATACATGACCGTGAAGGAAAGCACAGCTGCGCCTGTGCACACACACACACACACACACACAAACACACACACACACACACACACATTCATACAAGCATATGCATGCACATTTACAGTGAGTGAAGTCCTGCACACACATGCACAGATGTAACAATAACACATGGTTCACTTGTATGAAACCCACTGAAGCAGAAAGAAGACTTTTGTGCCTTCTTTTTTTCTGCTTCAGCTTTCCTTCTCAGCCTTTCCCTTCATATCCTTTTTACACTTTTTACCTCCCTTTCAACCACTCCGTGCCTTCTCTGTGTTTGCCTCCTCTGTTCAGCTCAGCGGTGCTCCCTCTTCTTTATGCATGCAGTGTTGTGCCAGCTTAAGAGCACCATATCACTACCACCTCACTCCAATGTGCTGCGCATTCGCAGGCGTGCCTCGAGCTGGTAAATTCATTTGATTTGTGCACAGTCAGAGCAGAACTCATTAAGACAAGAGATGTGGGGTGCTTGTTTTGCATCCAGTTGCCTGTGTGTATTATGCGCGTGTGTCTATTTAAAAGTCTTTGTCCAGCTGCTCACGTGGAGAGGATTTGGTAAGGTGAGAGTCCTGATGCCGAAAAAAATCACATGGAGGCCAACAACGTGAAGTTGTCCACTGGAGCTGATGTCGTACATTTACTGCGACCTTGGTTTCATGCAAAAAGAGTCTAAAACTCAAGCATACAACTGTTCTGTGCCTCAACCCCAAAGCAATCTTTTTTCTGACATTATTAGCGTTGCTTGTAGGTCAAGGTGTCCCCACACATCCTTCTTCTGTTAGTGCTGATCACACCAGAAATAGCCGCAGTGAAATTCATTCTTTGCACTCAGAAAAACGGTGGTGACGCTAGTGCCTTGGTGACGTAGTGATCTTTACAGGTTGAAGTTACTTCACGCAAAGTCGTGACAGCTACGCCGTACATGGTATGCACCTTCTCAAAAATATAACCACAAATCGGGACTAAGGAAATACCGTATGGACACTGCAAGACGTTTCTGATGCAGGTAGAGATTGTTGATAATGAAAGGAACTTTTTCAACCTGAAAACAAAGTGAAAAAAGGATCAGGTATCTTCAGTTATCCTTTCTGGAAACACATCTGTATGTCCAGTGGATAGAAAAGTCTCATTTTCAGTAATAAGTCAACAGGGACATTCCCAGTGGAGCCGGGATGTGTTAATAAAAACATGCCGAGCATTATTTAAGGCATAATAGGATCTGATCTCAATGCATCCATCTGTAGTTGCGGTGATGCTATCAACAGAAGGACTGACGCTGAAATACAATCTTCAAACCCGGCTTAAGACTCGTCTTTTAACCGGACATGAAGAAAACACAGTGAATTGCATTTGTTCCATCACCCCTCTGTGTCTCATCCACATCTCTTTTTCTCTCATGTACCATAGTTGACTGCAGACCAGGCTACAACTCTTTTGTGGAGCCATTTCTACTCTGCAAACCAGGGTTATATAAAATTGCACGGTACGACACGGCTAATATGTTAACTTTTGGACTTCTCAGTTCTCTCAAAGGTCAGCACTATCAGAATGGTGGGAGGATTCGGACAAAGGTACGAGTTTGTGTGTCAAACCTCACCAAATTTGAATGTCTGCATGATAGGGCTGTGCCAATTTACTTTGCTTACAGAAGTGGATGCTAGCAAATCTACTTGTCACGGAAATTCAACCGAAATGCATTGATTTTTGTGGTAGAAATGCTGCTGTGACAGAGCCCTTAGACTGATCCGTATTCTGTGCATTTTAGCTACCTCTTATTAAAGTTTGCCATTCGTGCTTCATTCTGTTAACCTTTCCTCTCAAGCATCTTTCATTCCTTTCCTCTCAAGCAACTTTCTTTTCATTCCTTTCAAACATATTTCTTTTCTTTTCTATCATACATCTTTCTTTTATTGCTTTTATTCACCCAGCTGCAACATCTGGATCTGCTCTCATAGATCATCAGGGAAAAGCAAGAATTCCTCCTTTCCTTGCTCTCTTCTCTCCCTATCTTGATTTTTTTCTTCTCCCTGTGAGAAAGCCTGACCCATGCTGCCTCTAAAGCTCTGTCATCTCACTTACAGCTTACTAGAGCTCCTTTCAGCTGGCAGGGTGCTTCAGGCCTTTACACTATTATCTCCCATTCATGCTATTAGCATGATCCTCAAAGTATGTATGTGGGATAGGCTGGATACTGTATGTTTAAGTTGAAGTGGATTATTACACAACTTCATGGAACACAGATGAAGAAGATCAGAGCAGTATATACAAGCTATATGGAAGGAATACGTACTACTGTTATTTAACTTTTCCCCCTCCGTTAAGCTGATGGAAATCCCCTATAGGGTGTTTGGAGAGCTGAAGTCAGTGTTCTGTTAATAGGATCTAATTGGAAATGGCTGGTGTTAAGGAAGTTGCTTGGGTTGTCTGAACCTAATCCTGTGGAAATCCCTAAGAAGTTAATAAGAATCTATGTGCTATGTCCTAAATGTAGGACAGTGGTTTGCAAATGGAACTAAGCCTTTGGACTCTTAGGGTTTAGCAGTTGCCCCAAAGTTGAGAGTACAGTAGTACAATGTGCTTTACAAAGGCTCTTTAATAATTAAAAAAAACACTTCTTGAGTGTTTTCTTGAGGTATATGACCAATTCATCACAGCAGCAGTCAGTTGTCAAATATAGCTGTAAACTACACTTCATCTCTAGTTTATCTTTGCCTCGGTCCACAGGAGAAATATTCTAACAAATTCAAATTATCTTCTCATTTAAATCCTTGGAAGTTATGGCGAACATACCTTGTCATTTTGTAAGGTAAACATTCTTCCTGTTTTCAGTGTCATGCATGTGTTTTTGTAATCTTCATTATGTTTGCCAAAGTCATTCTTTTCTGTTATAATGATAAAAGTGAAAGCATAAGCTTTAATAATATATACATACAAGTGTGTATTCAGCCAAGCAGCGGGTTATGTTAGAATGAATAACATCTGATCTTACATTATTTCTTTCCATATTTAGAACACCAGTAAACCATCAATGATATTAATAAACTGGCACAGAGCCTGACTTTTTGTGCACCATGCACCATTTTCAGAATAATACCATATATGTAGAGACCCCTTTTGCAAGATCCTTTCTTTTTTAAAATGAGTTCATTTGAAATATCAAAATTCTGTCAAAGATAGTGTTTAAACCATCTAAAGGTGTTAACTTTAGTTTACCTAGCTACAGTGGATAGAATCTGTCAGCAACAGTTGCCACTTTTACAGAAATCTAAGTCAGGCTAGAAACGATAAGCCTTCATTTTCTGCCCCTGTCTGAAATGAAGGACCCATTGTTTAAAACAAATTGCTATGAATTGCAATGGTAAATCTGCTACTGTCACCAGTGAAAACTGCACATGTGCCCTGTGGGAACATTAAACCTAACAGGCACAGCAAACTCTCTCAAGTCACTCAGCAATCGATCAACTTACAAAATAACAGCAAGTTCAAACAAATGAAAAGCTACATGTGACAAATACTGGTGTGCTGTTTACTTTCATCATTCATAGCGACTTGTTCAATAGGACTAGCTGTGGATTGCTGTGCGGCAAAATTCTGTCTCTAAGGTCTGTCATTGTTGCCTGATTGCTGTGGTCAGGCCAAACCTGTCCTCTCTTGGCCTGGTATGAACCGGCCTTACTGCTCGGGCCTGTGGGGAATCCTTGGCGCATGTCTGGCCCTAATTAATGCCCCTACTGCAGTCTCTTGTTAGAGAGGGAGATGGAGAGAGGAATTGAAAGAAAGAGAGAGAGAGTAGAGAAAGGGACCATCAAATATTGATTATATTTGCATAAATAGCCGCAGTTGTTAAAAGCCCTGCATGATCCCACTTGCTAGGTTTGCACTCTCCGGGCATGCATATGGAGAAAAAATAAAGGGAGGCTGAATGAGGAGGGAAAGGGGTGATTAGAGTCAAGAGAATGCATGGATCTCCCGCAATGCGACATAGCGTAGGCCTCTCAATCAAGCCGTCCCAAAGGCTACGCCACTGCTTGCTCACTTTGTAATTTGCACCAATTATTACCCCATTAGTGAGCCCACTGTAGTAAAGCGGACAGAAGATAATGATGCTTTTCTGTTGAGTTGGTCGTCAATGCAAGAGGTTGAACAAAGCACGTGAGGAAGTGAAGCAGTCTCTCTTTAGTCATATTCTGTAAATCAGTGGTGGCACTTCATAAATGTGGCCTGTGAAAGAAAAGGGGCAACAGTGTAGTGCAAGGAGAGAAAATAAATACTTTACTCCAAGCTCTGCAGTCTTATCCCTAGACTTTGTGAGGTGACCCATGGTGACTGGCTAAAAGTTGGTGTGGATGTACAAAGGGGGAGTCTGAGAGTGCAAAAAAGTGCATCTCTGCTTGTGTGCGTACTATATATGCATTTCAGGAAGTGTCTATGAGGATATTGAGGATTTACTGTTAACTAAGCTAGAGCCCTCTCTGCATTTTTAGAGGTTATGCAGAGGAGAACTTTGAGTCCCACAGTTGTTGCCAAAGAACAGAGTGTTCAAATAAATTTGCTCTTCCAGCAATGCTGAGAGGAGAAAAAAAGGAGAGAGAGAGAGAGGATCAACTGCAAAACTCACAGTAAAGCAAAGAAAAAGCACACGATTTCTGGGCATTTAGTGGTAAACAAAAAGTCTGGTAAATTACAAGAATCCCCAGCTGACTGCACCGTGTCACTATAAAGCTCTATGTGGCTCATGGTAAGATATGATATGTCATGTTCTGTGATACTGTATGTCAACCATGACGTACGCACAGATGTGTTTCAGATAAGTCACCAGGCAACTTAATCAGAAAACATTCAAGCAAAATGTGTTGAAATGAGCCTTTATGCAAAACAAATTTTTTTTTTAGTGTGTTTCCATATTTTGAGATGCCTTGATATTCAATAATATTCCAACATTTCAGTCATGCAAATCTTAAGTGGAGCAACGTATGACCACTTTTTCCATACTTATCAGAAATGCACATACTACTGTAGATAGCAGAGTTACTTGGGAGCATATTACTGATGTAGCATCAGTTGAGAGTGAGAGTGGACTTTTACTCTCTATTCCAGCCCCACTTTAATGGCTCTTTTTTTTTTTTTTTACATACTGTAAATGTATTCCCTACTGCTGTGTTAAAAAAAGGTCATGTGACATTTTGTATTTATGTCTTAGTATCACAAATGGCTGTAAAATGAATACAATTATTACCAGGGAGTATTGAACACATATACTTACGGTCACAGAAACTACATTTCTAGTCTGGTATGGATTTTGGAGCAAGTGAATGACTTTGCGTTGTCTGTGTCTGGCGATATTTTCTTTTGCACTGAGAGATGCCAGATTGAGGTTACTTATTTACACTATCTGGTGTATTCATGGATCGGGCCGTGTGTTTTTCAGCAGTAGCTGGAAACTGGTAGGCAGATGTAGCCGCAAGTGGGTGGATTTCTTTGAAATTAAACACCCATTGTGAGTGCCATCATTAACATAGAGGCCGCAGTGTTTACCCGCATGTGTCTCTGCGCCTATATTGTGAACCACACATGCAGTACGTACCTTCAACATGCAGATGAGAGAGCATGCCTCTCCTTGTGTGTGTGTGTGTGTTTGTGTAGGAGTTGAACTGCATATTTTGTGTATGAGAGAGTGAGCAGAGCTGATCAGTGTCCATGCTGAGGGCTTTGTCACAGCTGACCTATATTAGATGAAAGCAGCTGGATCAGTGGCCTGCAGGGACAGCAAAAGAGTTGTGTTCTAATTATCTCTGCAGCTAGCTCGCGACACATCACACCCGCGCACACACACACACAGACACACTTCTGCAAATCAATGGGAGCTCATGGGAGCATCTGCCATGCTCCGCTTGACGAACGACAGCGGCAGATCCTCCATGTAGGATTGGCAGGGATACAGCGCCTCATGTCACACATTGCATATTAAAACCCTTCTGTGATCATGGACTACACCCTTTGGTCTCTGAATGCAACTGTGTATGACACAACTCTATTTTGCTCAGTGAAACATAATTACCAGGTTATACGCTGCTAAAATGAAATCAGGCTCATGTTGGGGCATTTGGGGATTGCGGCAATGCATCCAGTCACCATGTGGATGGATTGAAATGAAGTCTGCATATTGGCTGCTGTTGCCATGGAGCCTCAAACTAACACATGCTGAGGGTGTACGTTAGCTATAATGAGGCACGAAAAGGGGGAAAAGCCAAGGGATCTAATGCTAACGAAAGGGTAATAAAGTGTGTGGAACCCTGTGGCTGCGGTTAGCTTAGCATTTAGCATTTAGCTCACTCAGGACAAACACACAACGCCCTGCTCTTTAATCTGTCTTCTCTCCATCGGTATGAACACGAGCACATACACACTTCCTCACACAAGGTCACATGGTCATAGTGTTATTTTTGTGTAAGCCTCAGTGTGTGTTTTTTTTTTTCCCTCTTCTGAAGTCTAAGTGATTTCACTAATTCTGCTACCTTTAGTAGGTAATTGGACGCAGCACACATTCAATTAAGCTGTTAGCCTCTTAGTCATTCCCTCCTCCTCCTTCTCTGTCTTTTTTTCTGCATCCTGTTTCTTTCTATTCTCACTCCGCAACCCTTGATTTCCGTCGCTAATTTTGCTCTCTCCGCTCTTCCCCTGCTCTCCTCATCTCACACCCCGAGGCCTTCGCTTCCATTTCTTGCGGGTCCGCAGCCCAGCGCTCCGAGCAGGGGAGCTGTAGTGTTAACCCGGGCCGTCAGGGGAGCATCTTGTTTCGGGACCAGCCGGCACAGCCACACATTTTCCACCAAATTGCATCTTCAGGCACCGCCAGGGATTATTTTACAGGTCGGAGCTTATGGGGAGGGGTGCTTTTCCCATGACAGAGGGAGGGACTGTAGAGAAATGAAAGAGATATGGAGCTAAACGTTTCCTGCCAGGTACGATAGTGAAAGCAGTTTGAGCTTCCCTGATGGTTTTTTTTTTTTTTGTTTTCTTTTTCTCTCTGCAGAGTGTTTGAGACCAAATTATTCAGCCGGCCGTTTTTACCTGAAGACATGGAGCACCATTTCCTGATGAGACTGTGGTAAGTAGAGAGTATGCATGTACACACACACACACACACACACACACAGGTGTAATTCCTGCAGCTACTTGTCAATGGCACCCTCATATAAATCCCACTTCTGTCTTGTGCGTCCTTGAAATCCTTCCCCTGGAGGATCTCGTAAGAGTTCCCAGTGGAACCTCTCCAGGATTAATCCACACCAGTGAAGCAGCTCTAAGAGGGTGGGGATCAGAAGCATGCCACTCACTCTGTTCTCTCTCCGCAACTTAGTGTCTTGTGTTTGATCTCATGTGTTAAGCCGTATTGATTGAGTTACTCTCTTTAGATGTTTTGCATTTGAAGCTGCAGTGCACATTCACGGCTGGACACCGCATACAGCCGTTGGAGTTGTACCTACAATGCGTGGGTCGGGGCTCCAGCCTTTCCAGAGGTCAAAGAATGCACAGACTGTTGCATGATTGATGCGGGCGTGACGAAGTTGCCCTTACATACTGGGATGACTGATGGGACGGATATAGAAAGAGAGGCGAGAAAGATGTCACACGAGTGCAGGCTGGCACAGTAGTAAAGTAAAAAATAGCAGGCAGGGCCGACTGATTGTGCTGGCCTGAGGTTGTACTACTATTCTTAGCCTCAGTCTCCTCCTTTCCTCACTCTCCCCTCCCTCCTTTCTCCTGAGTCTTTTGTTACCACTGTGACGCCAGCGCTCTTCAGTCTATCTGGTGTCTGGAAGCACTCTGGATCGAGCTACTCTGCCTCTCTGATTGGCTAAAACCACTTAACTGCCTCATCCGCCTATCCCTATCCATTTGTCATTTTATTTATTTATCCTCCCTATTCACGTATCTATCCATCACCACTTCGGCTGATACAGGCAGGCATCTTAATTTCTTGTCCAGAGTTGGATCAACCAGACAATATGGAGCTCGGAAGCTTCCACAAGTAGAGAGTGTGTGTGTGCTTTTTCTCTCATGGGATGTGATGTTCTACACAAATGAAAACACAGATGCACCAAAATTCAAGATGCTGTAAGAACTGTAAACTCTATGCATCCAATCCATCATGCCTTTGCACCGTTGCCATGGCGATATGCCATGCCTGTTATTGGAGCTGGGGGGAAGTGCAGGGAAATTAATTTCTGACAGATGTGCGTGTGAGCGATAACACATGATTAGATTTATGAAAACAATGAAGTAGGCGGAGGTGAAGAATACAGCGTCCACCAGCTTCTAAATGTAGACATTTCAGTCCGAGTCAGCTTAATTATAGCGTAACTTTTTTGGTAAGGGGTCACAAGTCAAAAAGGCTGGAAAGCATTGATTTAATCTTTTGTAATGTATTTTGTGTATTTTTTTTGTAAAGTCTTGATCAGAAAAGTTACAATTACTTCAGCTGTCAAATAATGAAATGGAGTCAAAATTACAAAATCCCCCCCTGAAATGTATGAAGCGTCCTATGAAGGTGCATGAAATGGAAAAAATTGGTTTAGTATATACAGTGCAAGTACCTCAAAATAGTAATGGAATACTAGTATTAGTACCCATAGGCACTTGAATACGTAGTTACTTTCCACCACTGGTTCCACCACTAGCTAAAGAGTTGATCAGTCCTGTGTTTGAAGTGTCCCTACAAAGTCTTGGCAGCAGCGCAGTTGTCTTCACTCATTATGCTGATTAGACCTCACAACGTGTGCTAACTGTGCTTGATTGACATCTCCCTATCTGTGATGTGACCGCACCGTAGGGTGGCCTGTGACACCTTTACCGTTTTCATCAACTTACAGTCATGTCAATCCTCCATCCGTGGAAGACGCCCCATACTCTGTCACGGAAAAGGATATGATGTCCCTGTTTTTATGTTGGTTGCAAATGAATACGTTTTTTTCACTGAAGGCTGAATTCCATTTAGCTGCTTCAGTTTCAGGGTCCCGGGGTCAGTGAAAGACATAAAGTGACTCTGGTGAAACATAAAACTTGTGAAGAGAAACGATCACACTTTACAGATATGTGACAAATTCAAGAAAGAGGTGACACTAAAAGCCTGTGTAAGGTTAAACGCAACCACCAGCTTCCTGAGTAGCTTCAAGCCCGTGCACCTCTACTGGAGGGGTGGAAACCGTTCTTCCCAAGGAAACTCCCTCATTTGGTGTTTTGATGTTGCTGGAGGAGAGTGCTGTTTAACACGTGGTGTGTTGATCTGGTGACTGCAAAGGCCACAGCATATGATTAACTTCATTTACATTTGAAATGAAACCTGAATAAGTAAGTGGATGCTGCACAATGCTGCGCAATGCTGATGCTTCCGTAATTGCTGTAGATTGTGTGTAGCATAGTTATTGTTCACGTTATCCTCTGTAACTGAGATTTATTCCAGTTTGTTACAGAATGTTTCATTTAACGTTATTTTACAGTACAGTGAAATCCATAAAAAGGCTTTAAATTACTGTTATGCGAGGTGTACTTTGCAACAATGAGTCACCTCCTTCCATTTCCCCCCTTCACTCAAGTTCCACTTCTGAATGCGTCTGTGTGCACACGTGTGTGTATCTGTACTTACATGTTTGCATGTGCTTATGTGCTTTGCGGCTCTGCGCCCAGTCTCCCGGCTGTCGGCATACGCTTTCTGGGAGAGTAAAACTTCAAGAGGCAGCTTTTTGTTGCACTGAAGAACGGCATCTCATTAGGGTGTTGTGTAGTTTGGCTTGTGTAGCTGTGAAGAGGCATACAGAGCTGAATCTGCAGGAGAACAGGTTATCAATCGTACTTCTTGATTATCTGCAGTGCAGCTTATCAGCAGCAGATAAGAGAATTAGTCTGAGAATAATTTTCTATGTAGCAGTCTTGCATGCCAGCCGATTTCATACAGGAATAATGTGTTTGATGTACTTTCTCGCTTCTGTCTACATTGCACCCATCAGTACAAAATAAACTTTACTTTTTCTATTATTCCGACAGGATGTGCAATTTCCCAGTTCAAAAAAACGTATTTACTCTCTTGCTTTTTCTCTAAGCTGCACAAACAGAGGACGATCTGTCACTGTCAGAAGCTGCAGCTCGTGCTTTGTATTACATATATGACAGGAAAATGGACACAATAAAAAAGCGATAACAAAAAAGCATGTAATAAATGTGTTCTCTATTTTGTACCTCGGCGCCGCTGCAGGTCTTTTAAAGCCTGACAGTGTTGTTGTCAAGTTCAGAGAAGTAAAAACAGCCTGAACTCAGCCAGCGGCTAAATTCATAGCCAGGATATGTTGCAAAATGACTTTTAGAATTAATTCTATGAATGCTGAAAATGATAAATAGAACTGTCCCGAAACTTTCTTGTTCATCTGATTTTTGATGAGAAGATGTTATTATGTGTGAAAATCAACTTAAAGCAAGTATTATCAGTCTGGAAATGACTGTGATATCCTATTCTTTCTGATTGTCTGTTTCTCTGCATCTCTATCTCTCAATCTTACCCTTTGTCTCCAATTTTCATGGAGCCACTCCCCCCCCCCTTCCCCCCCACCCTCTCTTCCTCCATCACTCCAAGTGATTTATGGATATCTTTTATCAATGTTGAAAGCAGGGCTCATCTGTTCTGAACTACTCAAGCCCCATATCATACAGTGAGAGAAAAAGGGGAGACTGAAGTAAAAGGATTGCAACGTGTGTGTGTGTGTGTGTGCGTGTGTGGGTGTGGTGTGTGTGTGTGTGTGTGTGACGGAGAGAGAGGGAGGGAGGTAAAGGAAGGCAAAGTCTGCCTCAGCCTTCATATGATTTAATCAAAGCCATCCATCACATCTGGATAATTAGACAGCAGCATGGACTGCATGACCAGCGCCCACTGGTTAGAGCACACACACACACACACACACACACACACACACACACACATTCACACCTACCTCCAGTTCTACACAAAAAGGCCAGAGCCAGGAAATAGGAGAGGAGGGTCCCAACACAGACTGAGGTTTGACACTGTCTCACTGTGTGCACTCGGGACCATCGCGGCTAAAGGATGTTGGCACAAACTTCAAACATAATCAGTCAGAGATGGAACTGGGAGCAGTTTTATTCAGCCAGCCTAAGTTGGTCTCTGTCACTGAGGTTTTCAGTACTTGATGGCCAATTAAATGTGTAGAATTAGTGCTGGCAGTCAGAGTGCTCCGCACAAAGCCAGCTAATGGCCAGAACACAGGGCTCACTGCAAAAATGTCAACAAAAAGTCATTCAGTGTCAAGTGAAGTCCTAAAAGTAGTCCTGAAGGAAGCAGAAAAGCGGATATATTAGTGTTCCACTTTTTTGACCACTCTTGGCTCTTTTTAAAGCAGCGTTGGTTTGCTGGTCTACCGCTTTCTACCACGCAATCAAATTTGGTGCTTTGATAATTTGATATTCATTTTTCCCAGATGTTGTAGATTTCACTTGTCTCTATAACAGCTGCAGACTCTTTGTCTTCTTCTAGTATATCTTTCATTTCTATGCAGGTCTTTGCACGTTGCTTTAAAAAAATCTCTTCATACCATTTTTGTAATATTCCATTCAATTACATGCCACCGAAGGGCCATTTCTTTAAACTTACAAGATTATCTGTCATTGCTATAATATATGTCATAAGATCATATTTGACTTGGTAATGTAATATTTGGCTTCGCATCTGTAGATAAGATAACAGTGTTCAACTATTTTTGCAGTGGTGTTTAAATGTGCGTCAGGCGAACTGAGGTAAGATGTTGGGCCCGATTTGATATCTTGGTCAGGCTTTTCCTTGCTGATATGCGGCAATGACATCGCCGTATTGCAGAGATTCCAGTCTTTATCGAGCTGCTTTCCATCACGCTCTGATATTCCAACAATGAATACCTGTCTCAGAGCCAAATGCTGTGAAACTCCATACTGCCTTTATTCAAACCGTTTAAGGATGTTGGAAAATGTCTTGTCGTGTCTCAGTAGATTGCTATGAGGTGCAGAAATGGCATTTACATTCTGAACTTGTACGGCAAAATTGCTTGAATTAGACAAAAGAGGAAACAAAGAAGTTCCAAACCTTGCGTTCATGGCAAATTTGCTTTGATCCTCCTGTGTGAATGCTTAATACGTAAAGGCACTCAATAATGATTCTACCAATTACATGCACATCAGAGGATGATATGGGTTGCAACTACAGATTAGCAGTAATCCTGCAAGATGTTTTTTTTTTTCATTGTGTTAGCTCATAATCAACCAACAATGCTGCTCTTATGCTTTGAGTGATCCTGTTTTGATGGTGATTTGTGTTTATGTTGATTTGATGAGAGGGAGTTTGGTGGAATCATGGTCTCATAGGATTTTTAAAACAATATAGACTAATGAATGTATGCATATTGTAATGAATGAAGTGCTTATACACTAATGGTTGATCTTGGGCAGAAACGGCGGTCTCTCTCTCTCTCTCTCTCTCTGCTGACTAAGAGCGCGGAGATATCTTGTCCTTTTCCCTCTCTTCTATTCCTCACACATTCTCTCATTGATCATGCGAACGAGTGACAAGAATGCAGCGTCGAGATTTTCGAGGGAAGGTGAAAGCTTCCTGGCATTTTTTTTCCACTTGTCTCTCTACTTCATCACAGCTGCAACATCTCCCCTGTTTTTTCTGTCTCCACCACCTTCTCTCCACACCATGCACACTCTAATAAACACAGTCACACACGCACGAGAGCCTGAGAAAGAAAAATCACATCCTCATTTGTCATTATCACCTTATCTGTTCTTCAGCCGCGATCTTTCTCGCTGCAGTTCATTTTCAGTTGTGAGCAAGTTGTCGGCGCAGGTAATAAGAAGGTTTGAGCCTAAAACAGATCACATTTGTCACAAAAAAAAAACATCTTGTAAAGTGAGGTAGGTGCAGTTCTGAAACTGTAAAATTCAGCAGATAAAAGTGTTTGTCTTCTGTGTGTGTGTGTGTGCTTTTTTCACACATGAGTGACTGTGTGTGTATTGTGTCTAGGGGGAGGCAGTTGCATATTCTAGTCACTCGCCGCATTTATGCTCCCGCAGTGACCTGCCTTGCCAGTCACAGCTGAAACAACATGTGCTTGAAATACCACAACATACACACACACACACACACACAACAGGACACGTGCAGAGCAGAGTGTGCACACTGACTAATGTGAGCAATAAGTGCCTCCAGTAAGGCCCTTTATTCATTCATCTAAAAAAGAATCTGAATATACCATATCTCTGTGAATTATGCATAGACATGAATGTAAGATGGAGTCACTGCTTACTCACTGTAAGTGCAGAAATCCGCTTCCCACCCTGCGGCGACATCACACAAAACAAACTTATTAGAGAAGAAAAGAAAGTTTAACAGTAACATTATTACCCAACCTGTTCGCTAACCTCTATCGCATGTCATTCCTCATCTGTCTCCCCTCATTTCCTGTCGTCTCTTACAGTTGACTCTAAATCAAAGGCATAGACTGTTAAAAATAATACGAAACTTTATCCTAGCAGACTTTCCCCAGCACACAGATTTCCTATGAAGTGAAGTGATTATTACTGACATTTCAGATCTGCTCACTTTCACTTCCAAATAAAATGAAACAATAACAAAAGTTGTGATAAACCGGAATCAGTGTATTAAGCTTCAGTTACTGCCATATTGTTTTAATGATGCACTGTATTTGACACATTTCAATAATACTGGAAGCAATGTTGGCATAATAGAGAGAACACTAGATGACACAAACATAGTAATTCCCTACATTTGACCTCAGTTCAAACCAAATGTTGACACTTTTGAGCACAATCTGGCTCATAAATCAAAGCATATAATCACACTGACCCGGCACTGGAAACGTATATGTTGATTAGACCCAGGCATTACCGACAATATGAGCGGGAGAGGCATTCTGCATTTAGAGATGTGGAGACAGCATAAGTGAATGGATTGATTGAGGTTAAAAATGGTATGTTGCAGGCATGGTTACCATGGTGAAAGCAGCCTATAGCAGAGTCTGTCGAGTGAGAGCAGAGAGAAGCTTGTGGTCGTTGCCTTGAGCGTGTTGCATATACATTATACACACATGCAGTATACTCAGCGAAGACAGAGTGCATACAGGAAACATGAAGCACACATTTGGGATAATGCAGACACATCAGGGCATTAAGGATTTCACAGGAATACCACAAATGCATAAGAAGATAAACTACTGATGATCAGCTTTTATTTTCTTTCTGTAGGAAAATGGGGAAGGTAAAAAGGAGGAGCAAGATTTTATTTTTTTTAAGGCAGGACATGTGACACAGCAGAGAAAAAAGTAAGTGTCGGGCATACAAAATGCATCACTGAGCCGCCTGCCTCCCTGACACTTGACTTTTTCTCTTCTCTCTCGCTTATTTCACATTCTATCCCTCTGCATCACCACCACATTTCCTCCCTCTCCTCACCCCCCCCAAGGCCCATATCCCCTCACTCTCTCGATCCTCGCTTTTTTATCTCCGTTCCCCTGACTGTGCCCTGACACTCCAAAGCTCTGCTCCCCTCATTAACTCTCTTTCATGGGGCTGCAGATGACAATAATTGGTTTGAAAACAGGAGACAATGGGCTACAAGGATTATCCCTGGCTCACACCCACCACCACCGCTACCCCATGCCCACCCTGCGACGACATCACTGCTCTGCATCCTCCCGTCCTCGACTCTCCTGCAGACGGCAGCTCCACTTTTTCTCGTCTTTTGTTTCATAATTACTCTTTGCTCTCTTTTGCCCTCATCTTTCCTTAACCTCTTTCAAACTTTTTTTTTACTCTCTTGATCTTTAGCACGCACCCACACATGCGTACACACACACATATGCGCGCGCACACGCACGCACGCGCACACACACACACACACACACACACACACACACACACACACTTTTTTTATTATCGCGCTTTTTTGGCTTTCTCTCACCCCTTCTCCCCTCTTCTTTATTCATATTTTCACAGAGAGCTGTGAGATGAGTTCCCATAGGGATAAATCTTCTGTTCCTGCCAAGACTGGAAGTGACATTACTGACACAGTCACACACACACACACACACACACACACACACACAGCACAGAAAGAGAGTTCTGTGAAATGATAATGACATTTGATTAAACACTGTGACTAATGTGATGTCATCTTTGCAAGGAAACCATGGACCTGTGACAAAGTGATGGAGGAAAATGGAACAGGGAGAGGGCAGAGACGGAGAGGGAGGGAGGGGTGAGATAAGAACAGAATGGGTGAGGTGTGCGGTACACCCAAACTCACCTCATGCAGAGTGGCAGAGAAATGTCAAGAGTTGTCGTTCCACTCCTTCTTACCGCTCTCCATCACCATGTTTTTCCCTGTCATTCTATCCCTCCGTCACCTTCTCCCCCATCTGTTTTCTCCTTGTTTCCATTTGTCCTAAAGTCACTCTCTCCATTGCTCTGGCTTATCCCTCCACCCCTCTCTCTGTATTTACTCTCTCCATCTCCTCCCTCCGGTGAGGGCTCTCAGGTTTCGGCTGTAACTGCTTTAGCACAACGGATAATGGTTTGTAATTCACTCCCAGCTCCTCTCTGCTAGTCAGGAGGCCCACTCATGGACAAGCAGAGAAAAGTCATCAGTGTGTGTGTGTGTGTTTGTAACGAGAGGGTCCTGTGGATTTTGTATCACTTTTTCAGCCACACTGCCTGTGAGTGTGTGCTTCTTTCTTTCTGACTGGATTCATGGTATTTTATGTGTGTATTTCCATTTTGATTGTTTTCCGTTTGTTTATATTTTGAATGCAAAATGTGCACAGAGAGCCTTTCAACCATACATCCTGTGTGTGTGTGCGTGCGTGTGTGTGTGCATGCGTGTGTGTTTATAAGAAACAGTCTGATGCAGTATGGGGATCATCTGATATGTTACGTAACCCCATGTCAAAATGAAATGCCCCTTCCATCCAGAAATAATGAGTCCACTCTCACACACACACAAATACGCAGTCTGCTATGATGCAAAAACTCAGAAGCAACCCCCCCCCGGCGCCCCCCCTCCCACCATGACACCATGGTGTAAGACTTCAACACTCCACCTCCCTGGAGTATGAATAATAGAGGGATCCCATATGTGTCAGCTTGTAAAACTAGATCACCAACTGTGGGCCCGAGGAAGCTTGGTAGGCTCAGGGGTGCCCCAAGGCCTCTGTGGTGGAGGGGTGGCGGGGGGAGGCTAAGGAGGACCAGGCAGACTGTCCACCGTGCAGTGCCTCACCTCAGGGCGACAAACACACATTAGGGAGTAGAGTGGCATAAGCAGGCCAGTAACATCTCAGACTACCCTGCCCTTTTACTCGTCATTACTTTAGTAGAGACTGACTAGGCTATGCTTTATGTTAATGTGTGTGTGTGTGTGTGTGGAGAATGAATATTGGCCCTACAGTCACCTGGTGGATAGAAACATGACTCCATATAAATGCAAATTAGTTGTTTCCACTTCCCCCAAGTGGCCAAAAAAATCAGTAATTGCAGGATTAATTGTTGTAGTTAAAAAAAGAAAAAAACTTTACGTATTGATTTAAATTTTTGTACAGCGTATTAACACAGATACACAGCAGCGTGTGCTTTCTTCCCCAAAACAGAAATCCTTGTGAGCCCTTCAACCATATCCATTGTAATCTTAGGAAACTTCTAGCAAGAGACTGTTCCAGATAAAGTTTCTTGCACTATGGTGGTGAAAACTAAAGAATACAAGTCTACGGGGACCAATTTGTGCAACATGGGCTATTTCTGTACTTCAGTCACCAGATTTCAACCTGGAGATGTCAGACAGGATGTCTGCCAGTGAAAGTTCGGTGTCAGTCAGATTCATCTAAATGATTTCCTACTATATTCTGAAAGAGCTTCTGCTGTCACTCTGTTTTTAAATGCAGAAGCACCCTGTTCACTCAAAACTCTTCCTCAACACCAAATCAATTAAAAAAAAAGGTTGAGCTTAGCTTAGCATCAACCCTGGAAACAGGGAAAAAGAATGTTCTTGTACTGCTTAAACAAAATGGTTGTGTCAGTTTGGGAGCTTTAGAGGTGCTGGTAGGTGTTTTTTCTTACGATGGACAGAGCCGGGCTAGCTGCTTCCCTTTGTTTTCAGTCCATATGATAAGCTAAGCTGATCAGCTGCTGCCTGTAGCTTCATATTTACCACACAGATGTAGGAGTCAATTTTCTCATTTAATTGTTGGCAATAAGAAAAGCAAAGTGTATCTACCAAATTGTAGAACTGTATCCCAAAGAAGAAGAAGAAGAAGAAGAAGATGAAGAGGAAGTCAGTGAGATACACGCAGTAATTGATCATTCTGACAATTAGGAGTGTAGCGAATAGATTCATATTTTTCCACAGGTACCACTTGAAGGACCTGATTTTGGGAAGTGTCTTAGAGCACAGGGCCACAACTAATCACACAGTGCACCAGTACCTTCCACCTCATTGGTCCATTCACCCGCTCCACTGCACTTTTGATTTAAGCCCCCCAGATTTGTTTTCTTTCCAACAGTTACTGAACTTATCAGGCTCTGACATGGCCGCTGTCACGGTGCCGGTCTGTCCCTCTGTTGGCAGCAAGGTGGAGAGTTGCTTTGTTTGTCGAGATGTGCTCAGCAATTCAATTTCACAGCTCCGTCTCAGATGAGAGCTGGAGGCGCATAAGGAGAGAGGGGACAGTAATTGAAAGGCAGTGGAGCTCATCCTGTGTCCTCCTCTTCTACCTTTATTTCTTTTGTGTACGTCTCTCTTTTATTTCTGTATGCGTTTGTGTTTGCCCTCTTTAATGTCACCGTGTCATTACTCTTGTGGCAATGGATGCTCCATGTACTGTAGTTATCCGCAAAATAATATATCATAAGCACAACTCCCATGGTGCTCCCTCTCTCCCTTTATCCCTGCTTTTGTAGACAGGAGAAAGCTGTCCCAGATTTGTGTTTTAAATGTGTTTTGATCTCTACGTTGCTTTGAGTCAAAGTCCTTTGCATTAATCAATAAATGAGTTACCTGTGTGACAGCAGAAATAATAATTCTAGCCGCATGAAAGAACTTAATTTTGCATGAAAGGTACATTGTTTAATATCCCAGTGATCTTTGAATATTTGACCTTTAATTTAGATTTGGGAACAAGTCTTGCTTGAAGCAGGGCTGGAAAAACTGGAATTATTCCTTCAACGTCAAAATTTAAAAGAAACTTAATTTATCCAGGATACTGGGTGACATTATATTGTATAAAAGATGAGATGAGATTATACAATGCTGTCCAAGTTCACACGTTACTTTTTCTTTTTCTATTTTTTTTTTTTTATAAATACTGTAAGTTTGACTTTGGTGGAGGAGCTTTGCGGCTTGTGGTGACTGACGTTTGGACTTCAGTATGTTTTTTCTGTTGGAATCTGTACTGGTTTTTTCATAAAAGTTCCTCAGATATTCATATAAACTGTCATCAGCAGCACAGGTCCATGCCGGCCTGCCAGCTGCCTTAAAGGACAAATAGTATGCTCATTTACAGGTTCATACTTTTTTTGGGGCGTCCTACTACTGTAGTAATGTTAAAAAAAAACACATTATTTTTCTCATACTCTGCATACTGCTCTTTTCAGCCTCTTTTTGTTTTAGCAAGCTAGCGTTAGCCACATAGCAGTGGTGATAGCACAGCGGACTTGGGTTGTCAGTGGGCATGACTGTTGAAGGGATGTAGGAGGTCACATGTTCAACAGATCCCTGCATGTGACATCACAATCCATGCCAAATCTGAACAAAGCGTTTTCACACACTGAAAGACGGAGCAGGAGGAAATGAGAGAGGATGGTCTGTTCTCATGGTCTGAGGGTCTCTAGACACACTGGGGACACATGTTCATGTTGAAAAGACATTAAAAAGTGCATTTTGCATAATGCGTCCCCTTTAAAACGCAGCATGTGACCCATTGTTAAGTCTTGCAGAGTTAACAATACTTAAGTTCATGTTCAAACAGTTGCAAACAGTTCACCATCGTTCATGCACAACGCTGTCTACAAGTTTGTCTTCCCATTCGCTGTGAATGTCACAAATCCAGCTGGTATCATATGATTACATTACAAAATAGTGTTTGTTTCTGCCTTTTATCTAATATTTATCTCAGCCATCAAAGGCATTAACATCTGAAATTAAAGATAATTTTCTCCTATTTTTTAAATAGTTTTTTTTGGTTTTGGCTCATCTGGACATTGGCTGTCTCTTCATTGTGTCACTGGAGTGTGAATCAACAAGGGCTTTTAGTAGAGTGCAACTAGGTCTGAACGAATGTTTTCGGTGTGATTTGGCCAGAGAAGAGAGAGGGGCAGAGCGAGAGGGAGAGTCACACTGCATAATTCAGGGGGGATGCTAGATTATGCACCATCTGTGCCCATATCCCAGTGGCCCTGTCAAAATTGATCCACAACCCTTGACCTTTTCAGATACTCGGAGTGTTTCCCACCCGCTCTGTCGTGCGTGGTGTGTTAGCGTGCAGGCATGTGGGTGTTTGTATTTGTGTGTGTTTTCAGCATGAGTCAGCCTGCTGCTCGCTAACCTTTCCACTGCATTACAAAGTTCAGGTCAGATACACACAAAGAGTTTTTCTGTCTTTATTTTGTTGTCGTTCAAATCAAAGGTCAAGCACTCCTGCAAGAATATAGAATATTACTGTCATCAAATGCAGTACGTGATTAGGTCATGTGGATGAAGTTAAAGGAGCAGTATAGAACTTTTTGGGTTTATTCGCTGTCTTTCTGAGAGTTAGATGAGAAGATTGATAACACTTGCAGATATTTGGTATTGATGTTCTCATCTAGACCTCTGCCAAAAAAAGCAAAGAATCATATTTCCCACAATGCCAAACTAGTCCTTTAAATACCATTTACAGGAAAAAGAAAGTGCTATGTATGGTTACCTGGCCGTGGCTCTGAGGAAAGCTCACTAATTAGTCTACTGTCAAACTACACATCAGATACACAGATACAATCATACAATGTGCATGGAATAGGTGAAGTAGAGAGTGATGACGTCAGCTGCAATTTCACCTCTGACACTACTTGTATTTTTATTAACTGAAGGTTGTTTGTCACAGACAGACAGTGAAAATAAAGGTCAGCAATCGATTTCAGCCAAACTGTCTATTTCAGGAGTTTATGTGCGAGATCTTCGGCTATCTTTTTCATCTTTACGGCTCCAAGACTCCGTAAAGGTGTTACGAAACGTCTTTGCATCTGCTGTGAGTCGCTGACCAGCTGGACAACACTTTGAGGAGAGGCTGACCCTGTGTGCGTTGTTGCCAGGAAATGCTTTCCGTGTATCCCACTACATTCAAAGAAAACAGTTTTCATGGCACAGTGCATAGTGGAACCATTTTGGCAGTAGAGTAGAGGGAGGCTGCTCAGAATGAATGGCTTTAATGATGTATGCTGACACCCCTGTTAGTGGGAGGTATATTGCAATAGCTACAATACAAAAATTAGCTTCTTCATATCACCAATTCTGGTATTCTCTGCATAGATATTTGTAGTGTTGTAATTCCAATTTTTTGTTGTGCCAACTTTCAAAATGCCTTCTCTACTTAATGATGTTCTATATTTCACTGCTGGCCTTTTGACAGACAGAGCATGTCTGAGAGCTCTTCCACATAGCCGTTGGTGATAAGTGAAGGTAGATAGTAGCGACAGCAGCTCAAGAGAGTTGTGTGAAATCATCAAAGAGCGTCTATCATGTAATATGGCCAAATTGGAAATCAGTGGGTGAGTCATGATGTGACAGTGCTAATTTAAACTTTCCACACCCGCATGGCCGCGAGGAATCTGTGTGACGCAAATTTTGTCATCTGTCGTCAGCTGCAGGGGCATTTGCAGATCATCAGCGAGGACCGCATGAGCCGCATGTGTGGGCTGTATATGGACTCCGAGCACCAACAAATGTGTGACAATATCCATGTTTACAGACACCTAATGTAGCACGAATAGATCCCTGTGCATATTTGTTGTCCATACAGTATGTCCACCTTTGTATCATCATAGTACGGGTGATGTTGTGATGCACGATATGACTAACTGTCATTTCTTACTTTGCATCTGCTGTAATAAGACTCACAGCCCTTGGGCTTTCCTTTATGTAGTGCCATCATATCCGATATATACTGGTTTACAGGTGTAGTGGTATTAACAGTTCTCTCCACAAAGTCATCATGATGATGATGATGAACGAAGTGACTCATGCTCTTTGTGTGGCCCACGTACTCTATTTCCATGAGACAGGTGTTGCTGATTGCATAGTCCGTATCAAGTTTGTTTGTCCCATCAGTGTTGCACAGTCCACAGTGGGCCCAAGTTTTGATTGAAAATCTGCCTCTCCGTCTCTCTGAAATGCTTTCCCCCCGCAGTCTGCCACTGTGCTAAATTACCATTCTTCACGGTATAGTAGCTGACTTGCTTTCATCATAAAATGCTTAATATCGGGGCAACCACAAGTAGTCACAAGGAAGCCGTTTCAGTTTTATGTCCTCTTGAGAATTGATCTGGTCAAATGATGAGCCCAAAATAAAGTTCTTGCTTTCTGATTCGGAGGATCTGACACCAAAATGTTGTGTGTACGGTACCCTTTAAATAATGGAAATGTATAGTTATTCCTGCAGATGGCTGGAGCAATGGAGGCAACACGATATATAAGCCCGGTACAGTGTTTTTAAGGTGGAAACGCCACTCTGTTTTCACTCTAAAGTTCCTTTTGCAGATTGGGACAAGCCAACCAACTCTTTCCCCCTGAGCTAAAAACAGCCTGATGATCGCGTGTCTGTGTTACAGTCTAAAGCCTTTAACCACGAGTGGAGCACTGACCTTTAGAGTCCACTTTTGCTTTATATTAAATCTATTAGCTCAGGCAAAGATCCACCTTTGGCTCAGGAAATCACTGCATACCCTTTTAGCTCTCTCCAATTCTGTACATTGATGTGACATAGTGGGTGATAGGGCAAGATAAACTACTTTTTCTGCTCTGAATACAGGTGAGTGTAATGTGTTCAGGGCAGAGTAGCAGGGGAATTAACTCACTATAAAATTATAGGATTCTTGATATTTTTCATTTGTATTTTACTCTTTTTTTGGGGGCAGAAAAATACAACTTGATGTCAAAGTGGGCGCAGCCTTAACATAAGCACACTGGAATGCCTCTGAAGGAGCAAATCGGCTGTGTGATGAGCTTGAACTAAATGATTATCTTACTGTAATTCTCACCAGGGTTGGGATGCTTGAATACAAAGTACGACATGAAAGACCGGGAGCCTCGTCTCTCACACAGCACACATCAAAGAGCAGACAGGCGAATGACACCGAGCTTTCCTCTGATCCTCAAGGAGTCAAGAATGGGAACGAGTGGTTGACAGTGCTCCTTAAAATCGCTCCGTCTCCCCACCCGAGCGATCCTCCCGCCTCCTCGCTCCCCCTTATCCCTCTCTCATTCACGGCTTTTGTGATTTTATCTTTCGTTTGATTGACTCCGCAATTTTTTTTCCCCCTCGTCACAGCTGGCTGAGAAGTTAAGGCCGTTAAGGGTTAGTATCGATGTGATGAGCCCAAATCGTTCCGCTTTCATGGCGCCCTTGAAACTTAGTGAGGTCACGCCACAGATGCCTGTACACATACAAGAGCATCTTGAAGGGAAAAAAAAAAACACTCATGACCAGTCAGACTGAGTTAAGGCCACTGTGTATGTGTGTGTGAATTTGTGAGATGTCTAGGTCGTGCTAATGTGTTGTAGATTCCTGTCTGATTGTGATTAATTAGATGATGAGAAGTGTGCGCTGACAAGCTGCTTATTCTGATTAGAGACATCAGCTTCCTGTGAGAGGCAGAACTAATGAGACTCGTGAACCTCCACACCAGACTTTCTTAACACATCTGCACCTTGTCTGCGCTCTCCCAGCACAGTTTTACTTTTCCGTCAACCCCTCAGTATTATAAGTCAGTGGCTTCCTGTCTGAGGAAACAACACCATCTTTCTCCTGCAAATGATAAAAGTAGAAGGTTAAATATAAAGTTAAAGGTGCCACATTGAGAACATTAATACTGCATTAAACAACTCCTTGTTATGGAAAGATACGGTGAAGTAATGGTGAATAAAATCACACTTATTCTTTGTGTAGTCCAAGCTTCTCTGCCCTTGTAGATATCATACAGAGAACGTTTCAATTTATGAGCAATAAGAAAACACCCCTGCTTAGCCAGCCTGGTCTACAAAGTTATTAGTGATTAGTGTTGGCTAACAATCATGTTAACATTAGCAAAGTTTTTCAGACATGAAACATTTATTCATTTTCTAATATCTGACAAATATAAGTCCAATATTCACTCTCCTTTCACCTCTGTTTTGGTCTCCACCAACTTTTGAGAGAAATATGTGTCTATTTAGCTTGCTAGATGCCCGAATCTGAATAGCTAGCTGCTAAATGTTTATGTCTGCTGTTTAGTGCTATGAAGGGGTCATGTAGCCTGGGTTTATCTGAGCGTCTTTGCTGAAAACAGCACACGGCTGTAAATTAAGTTGCTGAAAGTGGAATATGTGGGCTGAAAAACCAAGACAGGTAGTTGAAAGAAGCAAAAATGCCCCATCGACTTAAGAGCTACCACAGTTATGGTGGTTTGTCACTATTGGCAACCACACACACATTTGATCTATTGTTAATACAAGAAGTCTTGAAGTCTTAACGTGCAGCTTTAAAGCAACACAGAACAATTTAGATTTATGAAACATATGGCGGTGTGTTAGCACTTTTATGTAAAACCAACAGTGCCATTACAGTGCTGCACTTCACTTTGTGCCAAACAGTACCTCTTAGCTATTCTAACATCTCTGTAAAGTACATTCAGAGTGGATTATTTGTTAAAAGAGAAGGTCTGTATCAGCACAAGTAGTTCAAGTGAAAAAAATTCCTCCCATCCTTGAAAAGCTCTGACATCTCTTAGCATTACCCTAAAATATGACTCTGTAGACTAAACGATGCTTTGAAGAATCACTTCCATTAAAAGTTGGACCTCGTGGACCTCTAAATGAATCTCCTCTGTTTGAAAGCTTATGAGTTTGTTCCATGTACAACCATATTAAAATGAAATTGCTTTGTGGCTCCGGGGTTCAACAGTGGGATTACATGAAGTACAAGTGGACACAACATTGACAAAAGTGTAGAGTAATTGGTAACATGCATTATAAACAGGTAATGAATCTTTTTCATTAGATTTCCAGTGCAAATAAAGAGCTATATGCTTTGTGTGATGGTAATACACAACTTGGCACTCCCTTAGAAGTACAAGAATATGATTTATCTGTGATTTTTTTTTCCCCCCTGCATGGATCTACATTCTTCCCCATCTGATTTATATAATCCTCATCCCTCCCTGCTTACTTGCTTCAGCCAAATGGCAAGTGTCCAGCTTGTTTTCCAGCCAGGGACGTGAAGAAAATTACGAAGGTGGGCTGAGCTACAAACAATCAGGAATCAATTGCATTGCAGTTGCATGATAATTCGTATTGAACATTCAGAAAAGACTCTTCTTTATCTTTGCGGTGGGATCCTGCGAGGTTCTTACCTTTTGATTTTGGTGACATCTTGCCGCTCGGCGCTCACTGCATCAGTGCACAAGGATTGATTGTTTTTCTTCCTTTGACTTTCCAGAAGAAAAAAAGCTGAATTCCATCATAATCTGCATCACATCTGCAGCAGATTGGCATAGGCTCCTCTACAAATGTGGAAATTTGAGCTAAGGTGGATTTACCCTCCCTGTTTGCTGAATATAGCTTCTCTCTCTGTGTAGAAAGGCTTTCTCAGCTGTAGCTGTCTGGCTCATCTGTTCCCCACAGATGGCTTGTCAGTCATTCAGTCTACAACTCACCAGAGAGCCAAAATTCCTTTGAAAGTTTTGCTAAGCGCGTCCCTCTGAGTCATCCCAACTCTGTGTTTCTCTCAGATTATGGATATTTATTGATAGTTGATGGACAGACCATCCTCGCTAGCTTGGTGACACATGCAAACACACACACACCCACATGCAAATTTATACGGCTGTAAATCTGTGTATTACTACAAAAATTAGTCCCTTAGCACACAACAAAGCTCACACATAAAAAGACATTTGGTGAAAAGAGACTGATGGAGCACAGAAGTATGCAAACCACATACACATTGCAATTTTACTGTTGGAGACACACTAATCATGGGTACATTGTCTTCCATTACTGCAAGTCAGACAGGTAATCAAGTGGCTGTTTCCAGGAGTTCTCTCATCATTAACACTCATTAGCGTTTTCCTCTCCACTCCACTACTTCCATGATCCTGATTATCTGCGGATCTGAAGTTGGCTCTACAAGAGCAGAGACGTTCTTTAGAAAGCAGCAACAGCCCTCATTTATCAAGTGAACATGCAACCAGATTTCATTATTACAGCCAGTCTTTTTCTGGGAGGATTTGTATTCATCATCTTTTTTTGATTCTAAATGAGGTATTCACTGCTTCAAAATCTATGACCCTTTGACCTTGCAGCCTGATTTCATTCAATGCCAGAGAGACTCGCACAGTCGCATTTAAACAGAGCTTCACTGATTTTACACACAAGTTTAGCGTTCTTGCATGGAGCCGTCCGAGTCAGCCTGCGAAAAGACTTGTTTTAATGTCTTGTGTAGTGTCGGAGAGGCTTTGTCAAGTCTGAGAACATTACCCTTGTGATGTCGTCGAGGTTATCTCAGCTTGGACTTGGAGATACATTATAAGAAAGTAAAAGTTAGGATATCTCAGCCTCTGATACTTGGATTTCCAAATCTTCTTTTTTAAATTTGTCTCTTCTGTCTCCTAAATTGATAGAATACTCTTTTATAGAGGCCATTGTTACAAAAAAGCACAAGCCTCATTATTTTAAGTCGAAGGGATAAAACTTTGGACAGTTAAGTGTATATATCGTAGTTTCAGGCATGCATGATTTTTGCCTGATTTTTAAACAGCACAGTAAGTTACAGGATATTTTGTCTTAAATATACACACACTAACTTGTGCATTGAAACAATATTTGTTTAGCTGTGACTATTGTGGCCGTAACAAGATCCCGTCTTAAAGTAATTCCAATGTATATAATAACTAAATCAGAACATTTAAGCCTCACGTTATCTTGACTTTAACTTTGGCTGAACTTTGAAATGTACACAACAAATACTGTGGATTTTGAGTTTCAACACTTACACTGGACTGGCAGTAGAAAATTATCCCCTTACAGCCAGTTTGGGTCACTTCATGCAGGACTGCGCAACAATTTTATCCCTTGTCCCGCATCCCACATATCGAGACAATCTCCCACATTTTGATTTGCTCAAGTTTTCAGAAGGCAAACCACTGAGGCTCTCACAGTGAAGGCTTTCATCATCAGCTGTAATGTAACTGTCATAGGTCCTGAAGCATTACCGGACTGGTATTTGCAAACGGCAGCTGCACTCCTGACGAATTCTGTGCCCTTATAACATTAGTAGGAAAGACAGTTCTGTATCAAGGTGCTAATTGTGGCTTTTTCATGCTGTTATTTTCACTGTCAGGACGAATGATCGATCGGAGAAAAATACATCAGACTACTTTACAAACAATTATCCTACCATCATTATCATCATTAATCATTCAAGATATTGTATGTTGACCACGTATGTATTACTGCACTATGATACACATTCAAATTGACAATATTTTGTGTATGTGTAAATGTGAACCTGTCCTTTAATACTGTGTTGATTTTCTGATACAATCAGGTATTCCTCAATTTAGACATTTTACACATAAAACCTGCTAAAACTTCCAAAAGTTTCTAAGCTCGTAAAAAACTCAGCACATTTCACTATGAAAATGAAACAAGTTATGAGACAACTTATTGTTTCTACCACTCAGCACTACTCCAGTGGACACAGGCAGACATCCTCAAGATAACGCCATCCTGTCACTGTAATTGTCATCGTGAAGACATGATACAAGCCACCAGCGCAGAATACGTCAAAGTAATTGAAGCCATGAGGAGTGGAGGCAACTTTTTGAAAATGACATGTATTTTTGAAATACTGTTCAGTGGTTAATTGGTCACTTTTTAAAGAAGTCCACAGCTTACACTGTAGTGTCTATATGTCTTAGTTTTAACAAGTCAGTCTGTGGGTGTACAATGACCAGTGAGTATACAGTACTCTAGGGAATATGAAAAGAATGAACTGATACTTTATGAAGATTAATATATTTATATATCTATTTTTTTTTTCACATCATTACATCACTATATAAGAATGAGCTTTCTTGCTTTATTCATTCATTATATAACCCACAGTAAAACTTGCCGCTTACCATCTTTTCTTTTACAATTGTATTAGATCTGCAGACTCATTTTCATTGTGTCTGACAATGTTATCTCACTAACATTTCATTGAAGCAGCAGTTTTCATTGCTATAAAAATCAAAGGCACGGTGAGCCACCAACAGCAGGGAGACACTGTCGTTCCCATCACTCCTGTTTTCAAATCTTCCTGTTCTACTCCATTGAACTGATTGGAAATCCAATGCTCATATCACCTGTAGATTTCGCCGCAGGCCGCCGCGTGTTAGGATTTTTGGATTCCTCCTCTGGCAAATGCCTTCTTCCAGCATGCAGCTCTACAGATTATGTCAGTGTGACAGCAAGTAGAAAAAGTTAGCACAATCAGGCACTTTTAAGGACATCTCAGCGGTGGAATTTGTATTGGTTTCAACAATGGCATGATAAATGAGGACTGGTATCAGCGCTGATTAATGAAGTCTTCATTATCTCCTATTTTCCCTCTTCTTTTCATTCCCACTCTTGTGTGGTCTCATTGTTTTGCCTGGTTAGATTGCGCCGATTTTGTACTTCATAATGAGAAGGGGAACAATAGCAGAGTACTTTTTCACTTCTCCTCCTTAGCGACACTCGTTCCTTTGTGCGCATCCTCAATGAATGACTCTTGAATGTCACTCTCTTATTTTAATCTCTCTTTCCTCGTTCTCGGCGAACAAATTCTCATTGATTCTTAACCATGAATGGTGACTGGAATGAATGGGAAGACCTTTCCATTTATAACACTCCTGACTTTCCTGTATTGAGTTTGTAGGCGTCTATAAACCAAAACACCAATTTATGACATTCATTGTGTGTGTGTGTGATTTTAAATGACAATGAAATGTCAGATATTGCCCGCGTAACTGTCTTTTTGGAGGAACAGCGGTTGTAATGCTACATGGCAGTGTGCGTATCCTATTAGATGGTATCTATTACAGAAATGAAATTACCCTCAGTTAATTTGATTTGGATTATATTGGGCTAATAGTGTGTGGTGCACTGTGCTGAATATGAATGAATATGAGTGAACAGGATTGTACATTCATATAGCACACAGCTGCAATCTATGGATGTTAGATTTCAATGTATTTTTTTTGTTCCTTTGCTGTTTCTCCTCCATCTCTCTCTCTCTCTCTCTCTCTTTCTCTGACACACATTTGACACAATAGCGTACAGTGCAGCATTGACAAATACAACATCCAGGAAAGTAACTGACTTTAGTCAGGCAGTGCAGCATGTAAGCGACACATTCATGGAATGTAACATGCATCGCTCATCTCAACTGAACGAAAAAAAATTAAAACAGTGTTGTGTTTTGGAGGTTTGCAAATGAGCACATTTTCAAATGCAGTCGTACACAGTGTTCTCAAGGTGTTATTGTGCCCTTGGAGTCTATTGTATCCAAACACTGGAACCAAAAATAATACATGCTCACATCAAGTCCAAGTCAAGTCTCAATGCAAGTGGCAAGCCTTAGTCATTAGTCTGCAAACACAGTGGAAGCCAGCAGTAACTATTTCAGGTGTTTAAATCCATGCAAGATATATGAACTTCCTTTCATTGAGTTATTTTTTTTAACATCATTAAGGCCAAGTCCAGCTGATGCATGTCCCTACAAATCAAATATTCAATGTGTGTGGCTTTCCAAGCCCTGTCAGTAGTTGTGTCACATTTTTAGCTACATTAGCAGCATGGCTTTACAGATGGTGATGTCAGTCTGTTGGTCCACTATTTTGGTCCAGGCTAAAATAGCTCAATAACAAATTTTCTACCAATGTGCATGGTTGCCAGGGGATGAATTCCTGATGATCCCCTGACTGATGATCTACCTTCAGGTTAAAATTTCAGTGTGTCCAAAGTTGGTTTGTGACTCACTGCAGAATTAATGGCATTCCCATCAGCCTCAGCCGTTTTTTGTGTTTAGTGCCAATTAGTAAATGTTAGCATGCTGATGCTAAACCAACAAAGTGAAGCCATTGCAGAAGTACCTTAAAGATGCTTTCTAATGGCCAGCAGCCAACGACTCTGTTTGCAAAAAGAGGTTTGATTGTTTGGAAGTCTACTTGTCACTTGATTTATTACCTCAGTAAACAATTTTCTTATGAGTTTATTGTCTTGGTCACTAATTTGAAGTCTCCTTCAACACAGCATGTTCATTGAGTAAATTATGGTCCCATTTAGAAGAAAACAGATGATAAAGCAGGGTATGCTTTAGGACTACCGAGTGATTAATCAATCAGAGGTGGTTTATATGGAATGAACGTCACTTCTGACTTCAAACAAACAACAAAATGGTGACTCCCATAAAGCCAAACTCGAGGCTTCAAAACAGTAGTCCATACACCAACTGTGGCTGATGGGTACTGGTGGTGGTACCTGGATTCAGGTGAAGGTAGTGGTACAAGCACAGCCAGCAGGAGAAGGTAATATACATGCACACACCACAAAACACAGTATTTTCACTGCCTGCCACTTCTCACCTATTGCACAGCTGTGTCCCTATTGCCATGAGTGGCAGAGCACCTCTCAGCACGACGAGAGTTTTCGTCCTTCTGTGTGTATCTGCAGGTTGCCGTGTGTATGTTTTTGTGTGTGCAAGTGTAAAATCCATCCAGGTATTGATTCATGCAGCATGTGGCACAGCAGACACTGAGGCAGCCTTTTTTAACTAAATGATGTAAACACTTTCCGTTTAGCCAAGATGACTGCTAAACTATTTCTTTTGCACCTTAATGAGATTAAGTGTTATTAAGCCTCCTCCATCTGTTCGAGTTCTCCAGACTGTACACCGCACTTTTAGCGCTGATATTAGTTTGCTCTAATAAGGAGTTATTCCTGGAAGGGGAAAAGTGTGATGGGCATGATAAAAATAAGGAAAGGAAAGGAAAGGAGTTGGCCCACCTCTGTTTTGGCTTTTCCCTCAAAGCTGCTGTACATCAAAGCACCAGAATAAGCAACAACACACGTACAATATGCAAATGCACATACATTTTGCATGTATACTTCATTTGCATTTCAAACATGCTTATATTTGTATTTCAAACATATTCAACTAAACACACACAAATAAGTCCTAATCTCGTTGCATTGCTGACATGGTTGCAACCTCGAAAGATGAGGTTGAGGCTGATCACAATTACCGATCCCAGTAGACATCTCTCTCTTTCTCTCTCTCTCTGTATGAACACCCATGTGAGATTTATGCAAAGATGTTCTACATGTAGTAACCTAGTTCACCAAGTAACCTAGCAACACTAGAGTCAGCTGGTTAGGAGTGTGTGTGTGTGTGTGTGTGTCCATCCCTCTGCCTGTTCTGTGATTTGCATCTGCGGACACAGCTGCAGCCAGTATCCACGCACTGTATGTGCAGCATTTAGAGGAGTTTTCGCATTGACTGCATGCTGGGAATCCATCTACAAACTGGTAAAGTTGTGTGTTACAGCTAGAGTGATCCATCACACTGCATGACGTTAGTGCGTAAGTCATTTCTTTTTCTGATTTCGTCTTTGCTCCTAAGTACACCTTGCTGTGATTTTTCTTTCCCTGTGATCATCTGTCAGTCAAGCTCTGGAGTTTCTGTAAGTTTTTGTTTAGCTTTGTTTTTTGATCGCTTGTTCATTCTTCATCCTGGAAGCAGAAGTTCACTTAACAATCTCACTGCAAAGTTGGTTTGATGACTTTATGAAGCTTTTGATCATATCATGTGATTTCCTTCAGCGGATAGATTTTCACTAGTTGTCATGGAAAGATTTCTCTCAACACTTTAGGGACTTCTTGTCCATGTGGAGAAGTGTGTGTGGTGTGTACGTGTGTGCGGAAACTGAGACGAGCAAATCAGTCCTTCTGCCAGTTTATAGACATGTTGGCATACTTGAGAATGAAAGTCGTTCTTCAAACAGCAGTTCTTTTTCGGTTCTGCTAATTAAACAGTTTAATTCCAACTAGAATAGAAATGCAAAAACATCACTGCTTATGGGGCAGAGGATTTTTCTCCCCGGGGAAGTTTTACGCAAATAAAAATATACACCAAACACCTGACCTTTTAAGTTAAAATAAGTTCTTCAGCCTGCAACTCTTTATTTGATTCAGTTCATTAGGCTTTACTGGCATGATATATAACATGTGTTGCCAAGGTACGAACGCAAAGACAATGTCAAGGAAAAGAAATTAACGGCAAAAAAAAAACAGCAATGCAAGTCAACAGAAGAAAACAGTAGAAGCAAACAAAGCAGACAAAAGAAAAAAAAAACAATATGCATATATAAGTATCATATGTAAGCAAAGATGGTATTAGGGACAATTTCAATGCGAATGTAAGATCAAAAAAAAAAAAGAAACAAAAGGAGATTTATCCAACAGCTGCTCCCACTTGTTCCATAACTCGTTTACAAAAATTAAAAATAATCCACTGATGAAAAAAATGCTGTTCTTGTTTAGTAAATGTGTGTTATTTTACAATCACTGTCACCACTGACCTCACTATCAATGAGTTAGACATTTACACTGAATCACACTCTGGCTGTGTAGACAATTTAAATTCAGCAGGAGAAGTACAATTAAGGCTACTGTATAGAGAGATAATTACTAATATTAAACCAATTGAATAGCTATCATCAAAAGCAGGGTTTGACTGAAATTCATAAGAATTATAACTTTATCGTGCTCACATCATTTACTGTGTTACACTAGAAGTGCGTAGAAATGTGTGAACTTTATTATTGTTTATATATCTATGTGTGAAAAGTGGGAAAGAGATTATTGCCACTAAGAGGGGGTTTACAAACCAATTCAGAGGCGGTGGCACTTTAAGGCGACCAGCTTTTATGACAGTGGGAAAACACTCTGAGCTGCTGTTCGGTGTGTAAGTCTGGATTCTCCTGTGAGCTGTGGTTTCTGCATCTACCTTTGATTTTCTGTCAGGAGAGTTTGTAATACAACACAACGCGAGTGGCTGGAGAGACTGAGAGGGAGCAAAGGAGAAGCGATGCATTGACAGAGTGGCAGAAAGAGAAGTGTGAAGTGCTGAGGAGAGAGGATGCGAATGATAGAAGAGAGAGAGGGGGGGGGGGGAATAAGAAGTGCACAAACAAAAAGGAGAGGATGAAACTGTGAGATGAGGGGAGAGAATGAAAAAAGCAAGACATGGGAGGAGAGGTATGATGCCGAAAAGGAAGAACGACACATCGCTTTTGTGTGTTATAGAGAAGTAGAGTTATAAATAAGAGCAGGAGTACTACGGCGTATGTGACTGTGTGTGTGCTCCCCTGCAGCAGGTTAAGGCCTAATGTTTAATGACTGACTCTGAATGAGCCAGTTATTCCATTCTCTCACTGCCTTTCATCTCTGTTTACCCCCATCTAATATCCCAGCAATGCCCTCTCATGTTATGTGAGGTAGAGAGGGAGAACGCAGGCCAATTACAAGGGAGCAGCACTCTGCTAAGTGGTGTTGGTATTTTCCTTCTCATTAAGTCATAGTCAGAAGCCTTCTCCGGCTGTTTTCAGTGGCGTAAACATACAGCTTTATGCTTAATGTGTTTCCTCATCATGTTAGCCGAAACCAAACAGATGAATGCGCTTCATCAGTTTGATTTCATTATATGTGCTGTGGGCTGCAAGGCAAGTGAGAAGAGAATTAAAGATAAAAATTGATCGAATTCTCTGTCAGTTGAGGAAATTTACTCAGACTCTCCGTATCTCTGACACTCACTGCCCATTCGGTTTCCTTCATCTTGATATCCTCAGACAAACACGATTTGCCTCCTCTGCATCTCTGTGATGATGTATTTGTTTTTAAGATGGAGCACCAATACGCATGGGGCAAAACAAAACAATCTTAAAACCTGTCCTGCAGACATATAGAAATGTATAGTAGCTTTCACTCAGCGTAAAGGAATTAATCATTTTTAATTGGTTAATCTACCCATCCATTTCCTACCGATTGTCAGGATCTATGTTGCGTTAATTGAATTCATCATATCACTAGGAATTATCATATGAATATATCCAATAGACACTGCTGAGAAAAATGTGATATAATGATAAGTATTTCTAGGCCGTATCATCCCTCCATCATAATTTGGACTCTGTGACCATAAAACAGGCATTAAATTGCACCCTATGTAATATTAAAAAGGTGTTTAAAAGGAGCAGGACTATTAACTATGATTGCAACCAAGTGGTTTTTGCAGCTAAACTTAACATAAGTGAATCATAAGTGTATTCAGACAGCGTTAATATGGGTCGTTTGGAACGGCAATGAAAAGACTTATTTTGTGGTTAAGATTGCATTTGACACTTGATGTTCTCGTGGCTGCTACTTGCATCAGTTTACATAAGATTATATATTAGGGAATTACCTTGAAGGAATTGTGGTCTTGTGTGGGTATTGGGTCTATTGTTTTTTATGTATTAATGGTAAAATGTGCTTTGAATTTGCTTGTGAGACGATTGTATGCAGTCGCCCCAAACAAAATGCCTAATGAAAAAACGGAAATTCGATGAATTGAACTTGAGTTGAAGTGAAAAAATACTGTACTGACACTGCAGGTCTTATAAACTGAAGGGATTGGTCTTGTTCAGCTCTTGCATGTTGCCAAATGTCAAAAAACCTGCTGGACAGTTGTTTCTGCTGACATGCCGCAAGAGGAGCAGTGGAAGTGAAAGAATGGGAGAGACAGGAGGAGGAGAAGTGGAAGGAAAAAAAGCAGGTTGTGCAAGAGAAAATGGGAAGGATGAGAGATGGGAAAACAGGGCAAGGGGAGGAGGAGACAAGGAAAGCAAGATAGAGGAATTGCCCCCTAGGCACTCTTCAATTTTGCCCTTATGATGGGAGCATATTTCCCCTGTGCTGCGGCCATCATCATCTCCCTCTCACACATTCGCTCTCATACTCTCTCTGCCTCTCGATCCAGGATTCCCTCTTTGTCTTTCTTGCAGCATTTCTGCAGTGTTTTCCTCCACCCTCACTTACTTACCTGCAACTTATCTGCATCGCCATGTTTGTATATCAAGTCCTGCCATTCTCAGTCCAGAGTCTGTAGCTGCAATGTCGTCATCCAGAATTGAGATGAAGGCATGTACGAGGTCAGCAGACGCCTTCCATTTTTTAAATTCCTATGTCATTATCTTTTCTTCTTCATTGCATGTTTTTTCCACTTAGTGGCCTCCCTCTCCGCATGCTCAGAGCTGACGAGCTGCCGCCGCCCAACCCGGCGCTGCAGTCACATTTTGCAAGTCCTCTTCTGCGGGTCACCCTTGAAATGTTCCATCTTGCCCATAATTTTGGATTCTTTCTGGATTCTGATGGCTTGGCTAAAGCTGTCATCCGCCTGCCACAGAAGTGTGTATGGTGTTTGTGTGTGTGTATATGAGAAAAGGTAGTGGAAAAATGATCATCTGAGTAGAGCAAATCAGTCTTTCTGCCAGTTTCCCAGCATGCATGTCTCTCTGGCTGGCAAAGAGGGAAGTGCACGCCAACAAACAGCTGAGCCAATCCTCTATTATTTCCATTCCCATATTTATACATTTTACAATTGTGTGTCCCACTCTCCATTATGGGTGTGCAGAGCTCCGGTGGTTAATAGCATCTTTGAAGCCTTATGTTCTGGCACATATGGACAGATACCAGACTAATGAAAACTTTCTCATTGTTTGACTACAATTCTATAAGGGCTGCTCTGTGCAGTTCACCTTCACTATCTGCCCCTGACCACACTGTCGCTCTGTTCGTTCTATCTGCAGTCAAACAAAGCCCATATTCAGGCAGACAATACCCAGTGCCTCACAGTGTTAGCCCATTTCAATAAAAGCCAAGTCTGTGGCTGCCTTGTCCAAATGATTGTCTGCTATTGTCTCCCATTCTGGTAGAAATAAAACCCTATTCAAAGTAATAACTCATGACATTGTGTATTTATTAAAGGAATAATTTCACAGCTTGCGAAATACGCTTATTCACTTTTTTTTTGCTGAGAGTTAGATGAGAAGATCGATGCCACTCTCATGACTGTGCACCAAATATGAAGCTACCGCCGGCACCAAGTTAGCACTTAGCTTAGCACTTACCGTTCAAACAAGAGCTGCCGTGCAGAAATGGCACATTGTCTTATAAGGGGGGTTGAATGCCAGGATAATTTTTTGACTGGGAATAGTAACCTCCCAGAGTATCCTCTGGTTACCTGTGAACCTCACTGTGATGTCAAGACTCTAGGAAACTAGCACATCATCATCCATAAACCACAAAAAACATGTTTTTACAGTTTGAATTTTGCGAGCTTTCATATGTGTAGCTCCATATCACCACACAGTCACGAACTGTTTCATTTAACTCTTGGCAACAAAGCAAATAAGCATATTTCCCAAAATGCTGACTACTCCTTTAAAGCCAACGAACAGTCATGACATATATTAGGTCGAGGAATATCTACACATTAGGTGTTTCTTCTCTGGAAGCGATGCCTCTTACCATCAGCCGTTCATTCATGCTTCACTATCACTGGCTTGTTCACAGCTGTTTGGGAATCAGCTGACTGTCCACATCCAGTCATTTTCATGCACGTGCATAGCACAGCCATTATAACACGACAGTTCTCTTACTACTCTGCTGATATGCTCATGGCAGTGCTGCGTCCTGTCGCCACCCCGGCCTCTTTATGTGCTCTAATTTTGGTATTTGATTAAACATTAAGATTCATAGCTATCTATGTGTTTATTAGTTCTCCGGCAGAAACCTTTTTGCTGCACCGATACTTTGAGAGTTCCCTCAAAGAGCAGGGCTTTTCCTGCTAAATCTAATTGTAAAACCATATGCTTTGACTCCTTGATGTAAGTGGCTCTCTGAATTGGCATCATTGAAAGTTATAATAAGTTGATTGTTTGGTGCTATGAACATATGAGGATTTGGATGCAGAGTCTTTATTGCTGAAAATTAATCATGTTCTAATGGTGGGATTTTCACTGGATTACCATCTAAAGCTAATGAAATGCTCGTGTTGTTTCTCATGTAGCTTTCCACCAAATTTCATTATGACATTTTTGAGCTATCCTGCCTCTAGACAGGCAAGAGCATTTCCTTTGAGTGAGGAAAAATATATCAAAATACATTCATCATTTCTGGTACTCCAGCTGTTGAATTTACAGTATTTCACTGTAGTGAAACACTCTTTGACCCACAACTTGCAGCGATGGCAGAGAGCGGGCAGACTCAGCTGTAAGCAAAGTGGGTCAGACCAGTTGGCATGATCGCATGAATATTTAAAATGAAACAGCTCCAGACTGAAGCCCGTAACAAACTAGTTGATGCCAAGCCGTGTTAAACAATGACGGCATGTTGTACAGCGCCAACTCCCTGCTGTTCAGCTACTGAATATTTCTGCCTACGTATAAAAGAGGCGGGGGTGGTCGTCCAAAGAAGAATGAAAATATATAAAGAAAACAAAAAGATGGAGTGGAGTGGAGTGGAGGTGGAGTAGAAAAGGGAGGGAAGTAGGTAGGACCACACATAATAGTGGCTGTACATTCAGATTTTAATTGGAAGGGATGTCTGAAAACAAAAGAGAACAAAAGAAGCACCTATTATTTGGTGTGTAAAATGTGTGTACGTAACACTGTAACACCTCAATTATCTGATGAGAGATGAAGAGGAGAGCCCACTGGTGGATGACAGATCAGTAGAGGCCAAAAGATGATGAACAGAAACAAACTTTGTAATTAACTCAACGCAGAGAAGCGCTGACAGGCAGAGAGCCAGACGGCCTGACAGGTTCATAAAAAAAAAAAAAAAAAATTAAAAAAAAGAAAGGAGGAGAGCGTATGGAGGGAGAGACATGACTGGAGGATGGATAGAAGTAGGTCAGGAGGAGAGACTGAGAGGACAGGGAGACATGTGGAGAGATGGATAGAGAGGAGGAAACAAAGGAAAGAGGCAGCCAGCGTTTGGTTGCTGCTCCTCTACCTCTCTATCTTTACAGTTGCCTGTCTCCACATGGGTGCCTTTTCAATGCGTGCGCACACTACCGCACATTCGGGCATGTGCGTGCGTGCGTGTCACTGTGACTGACAGCTCCTAGCCAGCAGCCTGCTCCAAAGCCAAAGACTTCATAATAAACAGAACATGGTTTAATTTACTCCTCCAGGCAGAGCGCCGCTGCTCACTTTGTTGTCTATTCATAAACAGGGACGCACGCACGCAAGCACAACACACCGCAAAAAATATCCGTCTGAACAACTCATTTCGTGCCTGTATATCTTTATATTTGTCTTGCTCTTTTAAGTTTTGCCGCACGTTTGCGTAAGAAACTATAATGCAGTTCTTGTGCGTATGTTTCTATTTTATCATAAATAAAATCTTTAGACATGTTGATGGAAATCGTTTCTAAACTCTGGGCCTCTGAATGGACTTTTCCCATGACAGCAACTGTCTGACATTTGAGACCACCGCATGTCATGTTGCTAGGAGACGCACTCTCCAGTCAGGTGTGCTTCTGACAAAAGTGCGTCCCACCCCATGTATAGCCTACAAACGAGAGGCGGCTCCATCCACCCATGTGCAATGTCTGAAATCCGAAATCTGTCCACGGCGGGAAGCTGACTCGGAGAGGCCGGTCGTCACGGCTACACCAATGACACGGCTGGATGTGGGTGAGCTTCCTGGGTGGCAGCTCTCATTCAGCCAATCAAGGCAAACAGGCCACGCTCTATTTAATGATTATCCCAGCATCTGTCCCCTATCTCTTATCCCTGTGTGAAAGCCAGCAAACAGAAGCGCAAATACACCCACAGGAGCTCAGCGAATCCCCTCCAGCCGAGCGGCTCGATTCTGGCTTTCATCGAGTAATTTCATCTCAATTTAATCAAATCTAAAAATGAAGGGAAATGCTTGTGTGCATTATGAACAGGCTGTGTGCCCGTGATTCATGCTATGGTTAGTGAAGAACATGGTTGATGGAGGATGTGATTACAGCAGCAGTGGCAATTAATGCCAGTCTAATAAAATACATGATTACCACATTTGGAATGTAATCAAGGTTGTTACCCTTGTGCTGAAAACAAAGGCAATACAAAGATAGAAATAGTCCCGTTTCCATTCTGTTTACTTTTACCTACAGCAAACATAGTGCGAGGGTGATATGGTTTACATTGTGACACGTTCTTGCTACAGCTTTGCACAGCGTATTGATTTCATTTCCTGCATTTGTTTCATGGAGAAGATCCCATCCTCTTCTGCACTTTTATCCTTTCGAGGCAGCAGCGGTGTTGGTTTCTGCCTGGTCACCAGGATATTATGAATCATGTTGTTGTTCAGCTGGTATCCAAACAGTGAAACGGTTGTGTAATTGATAGCACAGACGTTTGTGAATATGCTTGGATGCTTGCCGTCGCTCTCTATCTCCCCTGCATCAGGATGCAGGTGATCAATAAACACACTGTTTTCCTCTGCTGTAAATCATGTGAATGCTCAAAGACTCCCTGCGGGCATGGATGGAGGAAAAACAGACAGACGACAAGGAGTGCTGGGCTGATGAATACAACGATAGGGGAGAGAGGAGCTAGGCGTGCCAAATGGGAGAGCGAGGCAGAAGCTGAAGAGACACCGTGAGGGAGAAAGAAAGGCTAATATTCTTGATTTATCAGCCCAGCAGCCTTTGAGATGAATGAGAAGAAGAAAGCTGTCTGTGGCTGCTTATTGCAGCCCACAGGATAAATGCTCACAATTACATTGTTTGTCTTTGGTTGGGTAAAAAATGAAGTGCAAAATCAATAAAAGTGTTCATCAGAATATGAAAAGAAAACATGTTTCCTCTCTTCTGTCACAGGCACGTGACAGAAGAGAGGAAACAATCTGGACACCAATCTACAAAGTCTATTTCTTTTTGTTGTGATTCACTTGTAAGTTATTCAATGAACTGCACTCTACTAAACCTCTCACCTTTGTGTCTCACACAGACATATTAAGCGCAAAAACTGTGCTCACTCAGAATCGTTTTTTCAAAGGATTATATCATTGTTTTCACATGTTAGAGCCCTCAGGACAAGTCAAGTGTGTTCTCATGTGTAAAAAGCTTGAAATCTTAGCAGCTATTGAGGTAACCAAAGAGTGACTGGCAGTGATCGCCAACATCTACTCATCATCTCCCAGTTATTCCGTGAGATGAGGCAGTAAAATGTTGAACTCTAGATTCACTTATTTGATAATGTGAATATTTGTATTGTGTTTATTCCTGTCTGCCGAGATAGACCTAACCGGTTACTCTTTGTGCCTCTAGGTGAGACTGGTGCAGCCCTGTCACGCCCACAGCGCCCCCTTTCGGCCCGGACGGCCCACCACGCCCCGGCGCCAGTGAAAGGGTACCATGTCAGCCGTAGCATGTCCCAGCATTCCTCTGGTGGTGGCGGAGGAGGCCCCTGCCACTGCACGCCTGAAGAGTGCGACGGCCTGGGCAGAGACTACTACCAGGGTCACAGTGATGGCCACTACTACCCTCCTGGAGTTGCGGCTGAGGCCCTGGCGCTGGAAAGGCACCATTCCCACTCCCACTCCCACAGCCACTCTGGAGGGGGAACCTTCCCCCGCTCACACCCCAGCCAGCACCCACCTCTCCAGTCGTTTGACTCCTGCGAGGAGTGCTTGTCCTCGGGCCACCCAGCGAAGATGCACCGCATTCCCCCGAACCTGATGGACCAGTTTGAGAAGCAGGTGCCCTTTCATCCTGATGGCTTCCACACTCTGCAGTACCAGCGCACCACAAGCGGCGGTGCTGAGCAGCGCAGCGAGAGCCCCTCACGTATCCGTCACCTGGTCAACTCTGTGCAGCGCCTCTTTGCCAAGTCCCATTCCCTGGAGGCACCGTCCAAACGGGAGTACAATGGCACAAGAGGAGGTGGGGACTACCGTGGCGAGAGAGGAGGAGGCCACAGGAGTGGAGGGGAGGATGGCGGAGGCCACCACTCAGGCCATCAATCACGCTCTACCAGGAGGAGCAAGTCTCGAGAGCGTAGCAAGAGCGGAGACTCACGGCACGAGTCAGGCAGACGTCACCGCAGCAGGACAGCAGGCTGGTGGAGCTCTGACGACAACCTGGACAGCGACAGCAGCTACCTGGTTGGCGGCGGCAGACGGGGGTATCCCAGCGGGCACGAGAGCCTGGATGCAGCCATCCAGGAGCTCACCATGAAGAGGCCCAAGGAGCGTGGTGGTGGTGGGCCGGGGCCTGGGGAGTGCATGGCTTGTACTACAATGGCTCTTGCTGGGAATGAAGGAGGGGGCCACCACGGGCACCACGGCCACTCCCTGAAAAGGAGCACCTGGTCGGCTATGACAGTGAGTCAGGCCAGGGAGGTGTACCCTTCCTCCAGGGGAGGAGGCTACGAAAAAGCCCTTGTGCCGGTGGAGAATAAGCTCAAGGAGAGGACCTTCCACTACCTGCAGGTGTGTGTGCGCCTGCATGTCAACTAACATATATGTGTGTTTGTGTGTGTGCAGAAGGAATATAGTATGCCAGTGAAGACCTTACATGTTTCCTGCTTTCTCCCACATAAAAGGACATGTGCATCTGAAGAACATATGAACATAAGAAGAAAACACACTTTGCTGTGTTCTCACACAGAAAAAGGAGTCTCATGCAGGCTCTGGTTAACATGTCTTACATCAAAGCATTCACAACCTCTCTTGAATCATAATTCAAAAAAACTGGAGTGCAAGTTACTCTCTCTAGTAATAGCAGAGTTTCCAGTGTCCATTAAATCCATTCAAATCATTTGAATCCATTAATTTTTAAGACATCATCCCAAATAACTGTCAGATCTGAAGTTTTTCTGCTGTTTCAGAATTCATCCATTTTCATAGTCTTATGTATACATCCGTGATTACTGTGCTAGCAGGAAACACTAACAGCTAATTGCAGCATGACTTCATTGTGCAGATTCGTCAAAATTACGATAAAAAGTAGTGTCCAAAAGAATTTTGCACCAATAATTATTTCCATTTTTTTGTGTGCAATGCATGATGGGATATGGTGCTTGGTTAGTTAGATAGTAATTCTCACTATACATTCAGAGAGCACTGACACACGACAGCACATGACAACATAACACCTCCTGTTTGCATTACTCAAAGCATGATGAGAACAGTACATTACCGAAGAATCAAAACATTTTATCAACAAATTGAAAGAAGAAAAACATAAAATAGTGAGTAAATCCATGGAGAAAATTTTACACTATCAGTAAATTTGTTGTCAAGGCATATTATGTCCATCAACATGACTCTTATACCCCTGGGACAATGACGTTTGTTCTTATACAGGTATATGCTTTGTGTTAAAACCACTTTACACACTGGTCAACAATGCAACAATTTTGAATTGCACACTTTTTTTCTTCATATCAAGTGTCATGAAAAGTGAGCAGTAAGCAGTCCAGGGTTTGAAGAGTGAAATGTCCACCTGTCTTGTCTTGGTATTTTGCTGTGAGTAAGTTTGTAAGAATCTTTATTTATGTAGCTACTTTCAAGAGCAGAGACTTAACAAAGTGCTTCACAGGGTACATATACATACAGGCAGGAAACACGGTGACACAGTAAAAGGAAGTAATTACAAAAACTGAAAAATTACACAAATGCCTGAATTTCCAAACAAATGGGTCTTGAGCTGCTTCTTAAAATTGCCCACAGATCTGAAGTATAGTGGAAGAATTCCAAAGCTTAGGAGCTACAACCTCAAAAGCAAAGTCTTAACTATTAAACCCTGATCAGAGAACCTTAGAGACCTGCCGGTGAGTCAGAGAACAATGATTATTTAACGTCTCTCTCAACAGTCTATCTCCAAATCCAATACATGCAACTGTCCCTTTGCCTTCTCTCTAATTTTGTATTTCCTAAAATGAAAATCTACTGAGTGTTACAGTGCAGCTACAGAGTCAGCTGAAAGAGCGCACACATACACACACAAACACGGATACACAAACCTCCAGCTGTGCTGAGGCAGAGCTGCCATGCAGGCTGTGTTTCTACGGAAACAGCGGGTCGCCACAGGAGTCCCTGGTGCTTTTCCAACTCTCATCCTTTAGACATAGCTGAGGTCTGCTGATAGGAGCGACAGAGAGAGCAGGGTTTGTGTGTTAGCGTTTTCAAAGGACAAACCCCACACAATTTGCCCCTCTGCCTGAGGCTACCATCACATTCACACCTTAGGACACGAAATGAACTTCCCCACTGCAGCTTTTCTCATATCCCCAGGCGTCACTTGCGGTTTCATGAGAAGAGGGGAGATGGCGTGTTGAGTAAATTTTGTGCTGCGCATTGATGTGCTGAAGTCAGCCAGAGTGATCCATGGCTTCAGAGCACACAGCTTCCTGGAGCTGCAGATATAGAGCTGTTCGGGTTTACTTCACCTGCACTAGACGTCAGAACAAAACAGCAGCACAGGTGCCATATTAATGCAGCAGCTCCAAACTAAATTTCATACATTCAACTACTGACTTAAAAGGGGCTAAATATTTTTTACACTAACCGTAGACTGCATGTCTACATCAGTGGTTGCTTAGGTAGCCTACAGATCATCACCCAACTCTGCAGCTCCTCTCATCTTCACATCTTCACACTCTTTAACTTGTTAAATTTTAAATAATTTGACTGACTTCTGTAAAAACTTGACCAGTCGCATGTTGAGATCCCTCACCTGATGCAAAGGTTGTGCTGACAAAGTTCACACAATGAGAAACATTTTTCCAGAAAAACTTTCAAGACACTGTCCTTGTCCCATTGTTAAAGTCTTAAAATTTGTGTTGTTGTTCTGCTCACACCATATGGAAGCAGTCAAAGACATTAGCCATGAAAATAAAGGTTTTGGAAAAAAAAAAAAAATGAACATGAGAGATTAAAGTAAAATACCTTCATATACAGCAGTGCCATCAGGTCTGTTACTCTAATAATAGCCTTAAAGGCACAAAGTGACTTTTTTAGCCACTGCAATATCTATTTACACCCAGGTGCAAATAGCCTGATGGTCGCTATTTGGCTATTTATACCCACATTAACTATTTACACCCAGGTGCAAATAATATTGGTGGGTCTCAACACCTGTGTGCAAATAGCAGCTGCCTGTTTGTTGCAGAGAGAAGACATTATGATTCGACTGAAGAGAAACACAAAGCATGCAGTGCAGTTACACCACATTTTAAATCAGTTCAAGTATGCCACAACTATTTTTTTTTCTGTCAGGAACAGAAAAAGTAGTCATACTCCCTGCTACCAAATGGCAGGGACATGTATGGTATATACAAGCTTATTGTGACAGGTCCACACTGGTAGATCGCTCAAGTTTGCCACACAAAACCAAAAAAAAAAAGTGAAGCATCTTGAAATGAAAATTGAAGGAACAAAAATGAGTGAATCTTCACAAGTCAGAATTATCGTGGTCACAAGCAAAGGGACATGTGGAAGGTTTTCTCCCATGGTGTCAACACCAATCACAATGTGCGGCATCACAAGCCAGCGCTCTCCATTCCCTAAACCCTTCCCTTCCCCTCGGCCTGTGTCTGATAGATAAGGAACGATAAAAACGAGAATATGGAGCGAGAGTGAAATGAAGACTGACACAGCGAGAGAGAGAGAGAGACAAAGATCGAAGGGGGGAAAGAGCAAGGTAGAGGGATGCAGAGATAGCAAAGCAAGCTCAGGGATAGAAAAGCGATAAAGGAGGGGATGGTAGCCAAGGGGCAAAGCGAGAGGAGAGAAAGAGCAGGGCGAGAAAATGAGAGAGATAGTGGAAGGGCCAGGGGGATCGGGAGATTAGGCTGAATCATCTTTTAAGTGATGACCTTAAAAACACGCACTCAACTGGATGCCAAACCCTGGGGCTTTGACTGTGTGTGTGTGTGTGTGTGTCAGTGTGTGTAGGTGTTTTCATTCGGTCACATGCTCACGTGAGACCGCGCACCTTGCAGAATTTGCAAAAACTGAACGAACGAAGGGTCTTTCAGGACAAGCAGCTGCTGTTGCTTCCTGTTAGATTTAAAGCTTTCATCATACCGGAACAGACGTGGGATCAAATGGTGCAAACACACACAAATATTTACAAACCGAACTGAGCGGTACTCCACAATAATAGAATTTTCTGTCCAAGGTTGAGGTATCCTCATCTGGTATGATGCTAATTAAAGCTGCACTTGTTTTATTTTCACATCAACAGTGGATCAAATGAGTATGTGTGATGTGAAGGTGTCGTTCATTGTGACAAACCCACAGAAAATGACAGCCAAAGTCTGCAGCTCGCATCAGCTTTGGAGAGCTTTTTAGCTTCTTTCAGCTGCTTGTTTTGGTGTTCTGGCCTGCTACCTGCCCAGCACCAAACCACACAGACAAAACTAGCTAGTGAATCATTTTTCTCAGCAGCTGATGGAGATGAAAACACAGATATAAAGAACATGAATATTGGACTTACATTCATCGGGTGGCCAGAAAGATGTCTCTGAAACACTGCTAATGTTGCTCTTTGTCTGCTAGATATGTGAAAGTGTAATTGCTTGCTAACACATTTTCCACGCCAACTTTTTTTTTGCTGATAATGTGTCAAATGCTTTGATTTCAGCCGTCCTCATCAAATGGCCAAAACATAAAATCAACTAATGCAGCAGGAAAGACTGGACCTGTGATGTGTTTCTTTGTCTCTCTCTATAGCTGCCTGGCTCTCTCGCTCTTGCTGTTTCTCATTGCAGGTTCTCCACATTACATGGACTTTTGGAATATCTTTGAATATTAGAGCAGGCAGGGAAATTCATGACGTTTGGTTAAATCTAAAAGTAAATCATGGAATAGGACAACATTTCACAAATAATCCACCTCATGTGGATATGCCATAAAGAAACAGCACCAACAGACCAGAAAGAGTTGAACTTGAACAGTCATATGTTTTATGTTTTAGCACAGCCACAATGGGAACCTGTCAATGTAATTTTTTTTGTTTAATTTCATTGCTCTTTATCAGTTCTCTGTATGTTGTCTTCCTCCTTAGTTTCTTGTCCTGACTGTGTTCCTGAGTGGGAGTTTTTTCATATTGTTTTCCCATCAGACTCTCATTCGCCTCTTCAACCGTCCTCCTGCTTTCTGCCGGCTTAAGTCTCAGCTTCTCTGTTTCTAGTTTTGTCACCCTGTATATCTGTCGGTCTCTCTGTCTGCCACCTTTCCTGTCTGTCTGCCTACATCTTGTCTCTCTGTCCACTCTGCTTCCCTACCTGCCGTTCTGTGTATTGATTTATTTGCTCTCTGTCTGTCTGTCTCTATCTGTCGGCTTCTGGCTTACGCTGTTTCTCCTTCTCTGTATCAGTGTTTCTCCAGCTGTCAGAGTTTCTCTCTTTCTGTAAGTCCCTTTGTCCCTTTCTCTCTTTCTTTAAGATCATCTCCCATGTATGCATACATGTGCATGAGTGTGTGTGTGTGTGTGTGTGTGTGTGTGTGTGTGTGTGTGTGTGTGTGTGCGCTTTCATCGTGTGCATGAGCATGCTTGAGCTATCTGTGCTGGTGTGTTGGCGTTACACCAGGTGCACGTGTGCCATGACAGTACGTCTGATTCATCGCTGTCCTTCTGTTCGAGGTGCGAAATATTTTTCAGTGATGAAATATATTTCTGTTTCGAGAAGTCTTTTGACTTTCAACAGATATTGGGGGAGAAGCTGCCAACAGTGCAGTGAAAACATCTTCAATATCTCAACACTAATTTATTCACACTGTCAACTGCTTTTCCCTTAACAGTAGGTGTAGAAGAAGAATGCATACTTACTTTTTACTCATTTGATTTGTGTTTAACCCATTTATAGAAAATCTTACTAAAACTGACTTTGTCCATGTATATACTCTACATGGCTGTACACTTACTCACTACATGCTGCAGTTGCAGATTCTCTACCCCTCAAATTCTTACTTTGTGAATTGTGTTTGTGTGAATGTGGTTGCGCCTCAGGTCCCCTCAGAAGACTGGGGAGGTGGATACAGCGGCGGTGCTGCTGACGGCGGAGGAGAGATTCCATGCCGTCGCATGCGGAGCGGCAGCTACATCAAGGCCATGGGTGATGATGACAGCGCTGACTCGGACACCAGCCCAAAAGCTTCACCTAAGTCCACCCTGATCGCCCAGAGGGATGCCTTCAGACGATCTATCAGCATGGATCAAAGGTCAAAAGTCACAAAAAGAGTATTTGTATAAATGTTGAATGAGCCTTTTTAAAAACTAGTGGACCTTTATTATGTTGCTTGCAAGGACAGGAGAAGTTAGCTGTACTTATATTACTAACTATACACCCATTTAATGTTTCTGTAGAAAACTGGTTCCATTCTGAAATAAATGACTTGAATATCCTTTCATTTGTAAATGTTAAGGTCCTGGGCCCAAACTAGGGGTAGACAATACTGACAAAACAGTGTCAAATATATTCAGATTATGATAGACCTTAGATTTACGGTCACCGCTTTGATTACAATGTATTTCATTAGAAAATAATCTTGAATTTTTATTTCAAGAAGTGTATATTTTCAAGTGGTTAAAGGGGACACTCCAGCATTTTAGTATTGCACTTCTATAAATTTGTGTCCTAGCATGGGTCAAGCTCTGGACATTGGATCCTACACTTCCCATAATGCAAATCTAAAGCATCTTTCGTTAGAACGCCCATGTCTCATACACTCTACACATTTGTTTTTTATGCAAACTACATGTTAAAAAGGTGCAGTCTCTGGGACGGGATAACCCTGGTGACATCATCGGGGTTAAATTGCGTAACATTGGTGGAGTGCCCCTTTAAGATATTTCGTGATGGATTTCAGTAACATTTGAATTGTCATCGCTCACTCAGAGATGACAAGCATTAAGATACAGTTTGAAATGAGGAGACAGCAAGTCATAATGCTGAATTATTGTCCAACACTAGTACTAACATTAAGTCGTAATTGTTACAGCCATCAGTAATGCTGCTTATGTGTATGATTTGTGTCTCAGGTACTCGTGTAAGCAGTGTACAGACTCCTACCCCAACAGCCGAACTACACCCAAAACCCACACCCGCTCTCGCAGTTACACCCGCTCCCTGACCAGCTCACAGGTAACTAATGACGTGGTTTATTTGCGTGAGTTATGTTTTTATATATGTGTCTTAACTATAGCAAAGCATCCGTCTCACGTTTCCTCTCCCTCAGCTGGGAGACACGTTGAACCGTCAGTTTGAGGCAGTGTGTGAGACCATGTTCGGGGAGGTGGAGTCTCAAGCCGTGGAGGCTCTGGACCTTCCAGGCGTGTTCCGCACTCGCAGCCACAGCTACGTCCGCGCCATCCAGGCTGGCTGTTCCCAGGACGACGACTGCCTCTCTGTCTTCTCCATGTCAGGCCCGCAGGGAAGCATCAAGGGCGGGGCCGGTGAGTGTGTGTGTGTGTGTGTGTGTGTGTGTGTGTGTGTGTGTGGTTTGCTGTACCAATAAATAAAAGTCTGTGGTGTCTGTGTGAGTGTTAGATGGATGTGTGGTTGTTTTTTATGTCGTGGCAACCTGGTGGGACACACAGTAGGACAGCCAGTGGGAGAGGGAATTTTATGACAGTTTGTGTCTGCTTACCTCGACAAAAGCGAGATTATGCGCTCACACACCCATCCGCACACCCTCCATCCAAATGGATGCACTCATTGCATGTGGCTGTGCAATGACTGCATCCATTTTTAATTTGTAACCTTTTTTTTTCTCTATTCCTTCAGACTCTATGATCTCACTTTTTCATCGTCCAAGCCTTCTGCTCCTCTGCAGCATTTTCTTCCTGTTTGTGTACATGTGCGCAATGCTATAAGCAGAGGCTTATGTGCTGAGTTATTGTGCACACTCTTTGCTCTCTGTCATCTCTGTATCTCAGCTCTCCCATCAACCTCCCCTGTGTGATCGCAGGTTTCTCAGGCTCAGTAATAGGTACAGGAACGCTCATGATTATGATGGGAGTTCAGTGTCTCCAGCTGTGTTTTCTCTGTCTGTCTACAGTAGGGCTCTTCCTGGTGTTGTCTCACTCTTTTGCCTTCTTGCTCTCTATCATTATTTACTTGAAACATGTCTGTTTTTTGTACATTTCATGTCTTTATTTCTGATACTGTTTTAGCTTTACAATCATACTTTTACTCAAGCGTAATACACAGCACATCAGCACTAATTTGCTTATGTGGGTTTGCACACACTGCAGAGCCACTCTAGTGCCTTAAAGTACAGTCAAAATTCTAAACTTAGCAGCAAATCCCTCCTGATACATATTAAAGCCTCTATGAAGTGTCACACACATCAGCTACAAACACACATGCACCTATATATACATGCATGCCCCCACACTGGAGCTTAGAGCTTCATGGTTAGGATCTTTGTAAACTGTGACGAGCCAGCTGGTGATGAAGATGCTTGGAAAGAAATGCATTAAAGTTTGTTCCTTTATTCACTGAAAATAAACTCTGTGTGTGTGTGTGTGTGTGTGTGTGTGTGTGTGTGTGTGTGTGTGTGTGTGTGTGTGTGTGTGTGTGTGTACATTTCAACAAAGCAGTGAGCAAGGAGGAAGAGACAGAATCTGTGCTTCTCATTTTAATATTTCTCTCAGGAAATTGCTTTATCTTCATAAGAAGCAGAGTAAAGTTTGCTCAAGGGACGAGGTTTTCTTTTGTCACTTCTGTCATGTCTGTCTTTTCCACCACTTCACTCTCTGCCACTCACTGAAATTCAAACCAAAAGCAGATTTTTGGTAAAAAAAAAAAAAAAAGGTAGCGCTTTTAAGTTGCATTTATGAATTTGTCTGTCACATCTTCTGTTGGTATTATTTCTTAATGATTTTATTGTTTTCTCTCCTTTTTACACTCCCTTTTATGTCAACAAATTCCCTTCTTTTCACTCTTTGTCTTTCCTGCCACCTTCTCCCTCCAGTCTGTCCCTTTTGTAAGTATCCCCCTCCCCTGCTCCCTGTTGATCTAGTACCCATTTTACTTTTAACAGCCCACTATGCCTCTGTCTTCCTTTCTCCCGCTCTTCTGACACTTCAGTCTTTCCTTACCGTAAAGGTGCGCCTCCCCCACTCCCACCTCGCATGTCCAAGTCTTCGCTGTCGGTGCGGGCCCAGAGCAGCACCGAATCCACCCAGGATGCCTACTTCCAGAACAGTGGACAGCTGGCCTCAAGCTCGGGCCCCGGGCGCCCCAAGCTGCACAGCAACTCCGTGGACCTGGGCAGCTCTGATGGCCCCTCGGGTCGCTCCTCCAGAGGGGGCTACTACACCGCCACGGGCCCCGGTCGCTCCCGGCAGCACAGTAACTCTGCAGAGAGCCTAGATGGGGTCAGGGGTTCACGGGAGTTGGTGCCCTATGGAGGGGGTCCGGGAGTTGGGGTGAGAGCCAAACACAGCAGCTCAGCTGACAGTCTGCTGGAGGGGCCTCCGAGGCCAGCGAGGGAGAGGGACGGCAGGGTCGGTGGCAGCCTGGGGAAGTCAGTCTCTCTGCCTCAGAACAGCATAGTGCTGAGTAAAGCTGGGGGGCAAGACGAAGGACGCGGTGGGAGAAAGTGGAGGCCATCCATAGCTGTGCAAGTGAGAAAGGACATTTTACTCTATCAACATTTGAAAGCTACTAACTAGTCTTTCAATTACTGTTTAAGTTAATCAATAATCTTTTGGTCTATAAGTGTCACAAGTTTTCAAATTAATCAGTTGGTGTGACCAGCAGCCCACTGTCAGAAACAGAACACAGAAAAAAGCAGCAAATTGGCAAATGACTTAAATGATCAAATTTAATGGCAAAGGGAATGACTACAATTTTTTCTGTCAATTAAACAGTTGACTAATCATCCCAGCCCTAATAAGTATACAATTGAGAAAATTGATGCCACTCATGTCTGCGTGTTAACTTCAAGGCTAACTGTTTCCCCCTATTTCCAGTCTTTATGCTAAGCTAAGCTAACTGGCTACTAACCGAGGCCTCTTATTGCATGCACAGATTTGAGAGCTGGATCAATTTTCTCATCTAAACCCCCAAAATGAACGGCGTGTCTTTCAGCCTCAACCTCTGTGGCCTTACCGTGGTGCTTTGTGTCTTTCCTCTGCTCCAGGTGGACAGCTCAGAGACTCTGTCGGATTCAGACGCAGAGGGCAAAGCTCTTACAGAGGTCCACTCTATAGGAGTCCAAGTGGAAGATGACAAAAGGTAGTGGAAACACAACTTCAGAGCAGGGAAAAAGTGTTTATCTTAGAAATCTTTTCTCAACTTGAAGAGTGTTTATTTGGCGTGACATTTAACTTCCCTTAATTATGAGCTCAAACTTGCAAACTAAGAATTGTGTTTGTTTATTTGCTAATTTATCTTTGCCCCAAAACATGTGGCTTCATCAAGAGACTTTTGGTCTTTGCAAAGTGATTTATGTGAATAATTTTAATATATTATGTGAAAAATCCTTTGTCTCCTAGGCGCCCAACAGTGCAGCCACCTATGGTTGATTTCTAGGCTAGATCCTATTATTTCATTTAACATTTCATCAGACATCACAGCTTGAACTCGGTAACACTTTGTTCCAAGAATGTCGTGTGTTTTCCGACTGTAACCATGACAACTGCAAATCATACACTTGACATGACTTTCACACGTGATGCAGGCCCTCTCCTAATTATATCCAGCTTTGCCTACCGGTCAGACTCACCCGCATGCATGCGAGCACGCACAACAACACGTGCTCCCCAAACTCCGAGCAGTATGTGATCATGTACCTGTGAGCAATGTCCCCCAACACCTGCAGTCATCATGGATGGCAGGGGAGAAAACAGGGACGCGAGAACGGATATCTGAGTCACCGCTCACACCTCTGACGGGGGGAGTTGGGGTATAAACTTGTAATGGAGTAAACACTCATCACTGAGTCCATTGACGTGACATTTGCACACAGTGGTGCGTCATATGTCAGAGGATTTAGCAGGGCTTATCACAACCGCCGAGATAGTAGTGACTTCAGTGACACCATGACTACTCCTGCTCCAGTAGGAATGCGCAATTATTAGAGAAGGAAAAGTGATTTGAGGAAGGCTTTTGCATGTGGTGCTCTGTGTGACTGGATGGCTCCGGGCCTGCTCTGACTCCCTGTGTTGCAGGAGGGCTCGTTTCAAGCGCTCCAACAGCGTGACGGCGAGCGTGCAGGCCGACCTGGACCCAGAGGGCTTCCCTGGGCTCAGCATCGCCGTGCCGACGCAGGATAAGAGCCTCCAGTTCGGCTGCTCCTTCCAAAGGCACTCGTCAGAGCCAGAGTCAGCTAGCCAGTACACGGAGTGCCACCGCACCGTCCACACGCAAGGACAATGGGCCTACAGAGAGGTTGGTCTGCAGTCATAGGCAAACCCCCCCGAGTCCTCCCCGATTGAAGATGGTGTTCTTTGCAACTACATTCAGTGTTTTCACCAAAACATGCTGTGTGATGCTTGAAACCTGTCGTAGGTGCAAAAATGCATTTTTTTTCCCTTGTAGAACATTTCCAAAGATTTTTTGGGGGGATATTTTGGAATCAGCATTGTTTACATTCATGTTTGATAGTTAGAAGCCTTTTTCTTTGTTGCCCTGGCAGGTATGATTTCTACCATGCTGCTGCTGCCAACCGGTAGAACAGCATGAACCTTGGCATCGACCACATGCTTATGTGTTTACATGTGTACTATCTTGCACGTGCATGAGATACAGACTGAGAAAAAGGCCAAAAACTTGGTGCCTTTAAAGGAATAGTTTGACATTTTTCATTTTGCCGAGAGAGGAGAAGATGGATACCTCTCTCATACTGCCAGGAGACAAACAGCTTAGCTTAGCACAAAGACTGTCATTGTCATTGTTACACACTAACATAAGGTGTTGATTTTTAGAGATGCTGGCAGCCAGATTTTGTTACCTTTGGACCGAGCCAGACTCAGCTAAGCTAATGCTACTTGTTGTAGCTTCATGCAGGCATGCGAGTGGCATCAACCTTCTCCTTTTATTCTTGGAAAGCCAATATTATTCCCTTACACTTGGCTGACAAACATTGTGTGTTTTTTGTTAAGTAAGTCTCAAACTAGAAACTCCAAATTGCGATCACACTGGCTGAATAATACTTTATCTTGTAATTCCTCAGTGAGGAATCCAGTGCCCTCGTGTTCATGTGGATGTGGGTGTTAGAATGTCTTATGGTCACATTAATTGAGAAAGATATGAGGACTGAAGATGAGTTGTACCTGTTCTCAATGGTCACAATACCATGTGTTCAGCAGTTGTTCTTGTGTAATCGCAGGACTTTATTCAGAGTGGCTATACCACTGAGCCCTGCCCAGCAGACCCACGGCCCCACCAGCACCCACACTTGCCTCCACGTTCCCACTCCCCTCTGCCCATCACCTCGGAGAGAGCTTGGGCGGGCACGCCGTCCCTGGAAGGCCCCCGGAGCCTTCCCGACTCGGGCCGAGCCTCGCCCTGCATGAGAGACGGAGAGTTCTTCCTACGCCTCCTGCAGACAGAGGTGGAGAGGATGGAGGGCTGGTGCCAGAACATGGAGAGAGAGGCAGAGGAGAACGAACTGCCAGAGGAGAGTGAGTTTGGGAGGAGGATCAAAAGGACGAGAGATAAAGATCAACAATGAATAATTCTGTGATTTCTAAAACTACTCGTGTTGTTTCCTCTTTAGTTCTTGAGCTGATTCGAAATGCAGTTGGCAGTGCCCAGATGCTCATGTCTCAGAAAGTCCAGCAGTTCTTCCGCCTCTGCCAACAAAGTGTGGTTAGTATTTATGATTGCGTGCAAAATCATGACAACACACATTACATACGGTGCATGGTTTCACTGAGATTTACTGCCGCTAAAGGCAAAATTAGCTTGGCTATAAAACGCTACTGCAGAAATTGGTCATTTTATTGCCTTTCTCTCTCACAAATCCTTGTGTATATCACCCTTTACATGTCATGTCCCGTCCCTGTGCCCACCCAGGACCCATCAGCGTACCCCCAGCCCACCTCTCAGGACCTGGCAGGCTTCTGGGACCTGCTCCAGCTCAACATAGAGGACGTCAGGGTCAAGTTTCAGGACCTCCAGAGGCTCAAGGACTCTAACTGGAGGCGCCCACCTGAAAAGAAGGTGAGAGCGCCAGGGGTCCAAACAGCCCTGGTTTCCCTACAGCACTCCCCCAGAGCTAAGATGGCAGTGTGCAGAAGAGTAGCACAGATGGTCGTGCCCTCCAAGCCTTTGCAGGCTGTGAAAATACAGAACAGCAAGAGGAACTGAGCTGAGCTGCCCACAAGTCGGGGGAGTCTTACACCGCTAGAAATCGAAATGCATATTAGCATTTTTGCCTTTATTGCAGCTGGTCAGACAGAAGAAAGCACTTGTCTGTTACACTGTTGTCTATAAAGGTTAAGCTTCTCACTGATCAACATTATTCTTAATAACAAACTAACAATTGTTTCTCTTTTCTTCTTTTTCTTTTTCCATAATCTCCTTTTCTTCTCTCATTTCATTTCCTTTTATGTCATCCGATGCCAATGCATGCTGAGATACGTTTTTTGACTTTTTTGTCCTTTTTATTTATTTGTCTGTCATAATGTCTCGGTCCATGTTTCTTCCTCACTTACATTTTTTTTTCTCTCTTTGGTTTGTCGTTCTTTTTCTTTCTCCCAATATCTCCACTTTTTCTTTTTGGCATGGGATCCCTCTCGTGCAACGATACGAATCCATTTTGTTCTCTGCCCGACCCAATAAACCACTATCATTTCTCATCTTATATCTACGTCTCACCATTGCCGGGCTAGGAGGATAAGAAGCTTCCTCCTCCCTTACCAAAGAAGCCTGCAGGCGGGGTGAGTGGCAGCCTAAGGGCCGATAGCAGCGCCGATGGGGGCGCCGGAGGTGGGTCGGGGGGCCTGGTGGTGCCTCGCATAGGAGGACACACCCTACCTATCAGGGAGAAGTCCCTGGACCTCGGGGACCGGCAGAGGACAGAAGCGAGGAGGAGGCTGCTGCAGACCAAGCGCACTGCCTCCTTCAGGCAGAACTCGGCCACAGAGAGTGCCGACAGCATCGAGATCTACATCCCCGAAGCCCAGACTCGACTCTGAACACAAGACTGAGGTGTCTCCCACCCACCTCCTCACGCACCCTCACCCCTGCGAAGCTGACCAAATCTCAGTCATTTTCTGAGCCCAGTTTTGGATCTTCTGCGGGTCGTTGCTGTTTATCCGCTACCCTCCCTTCGGCATTTCCATCACTTCATTTACCACAACTGCAAATTCACTTCTCATGCTCATTAAACAAGCAATGACAGCCATTTTAGTGTCTTGAAATTTGGACATTTTACTGACACAGAGGCCTAGACCTGAAATGGTAGCTAGCAGATATGAGTTTTTTGAGCTTTTTTTAGGAACATTCTGAGTTTCTCTTTGGCTGACAACAACAAGAAGCAGCCAATTTTTATAATAATAGTCAGTAAAGGTCCACGCAGTAGTAGCATGCCTGTGCGTGTTCATCTAGCACTTCTCCATCACTGAAAATAAAGGGCTTATCAGGCACAAAACCTCTGTGTGAGGAGATGGCAGAATCTCCCAATGGATCCCCCTGTTGCCATCACCTGAATGCCATTTGCAACCGAATCAACAAATATGTATCCACACTCTTCACTGATGCTACCAGTATGGATGAATAAACATGGATTCATTTATCACCATCAGTTTAAATGCCCTTAAAGTCAGATGGTCGGAAATCCCCAAAGAACATTTTCCAGGCATAGTCGGTCCACTACAGCTGGCTCAGGTGCACCCAGGTGCCATCTGTCTACCCAGGGGCCCAGTCGAAGAAGACGAGACTATTTTCTGCCTCTTTCTTTCATTCCCCAAGTCCCACGTATCCATCCACTACTCTCAACATTCAGCAGTGAGGCTGTTTGAATGTGCAAGTGCTATTTGTACATAGTGTGCACAGTCATGTTTGCCAAAAGGAGCTTTTGCGGCGTAGCATCACAGCCTTGACAGCTAGAGAGCATCGCAGTCAAAAAAAACAGAACCGTTTGCTTTTTATGTAGTCTCTCTGAAGTTTCAAGTGTTCAGGGGTGGGGTTGCTGGGAATTTTTAGGGGAATATATTTTGGTGGCTTTTCAGGACTTTACTGAGAAGGCCCCCATTTCACTGTGAGACTATAGCACCACCAAGTGGTCAAATGAGGACCCAAACCAACAACAGTGGTCTGTAGAGCGTTTTTTTTCCCACCTCAGCCAGGAATTAACAGACGCCCTGATGAAACAGCCATGAAAGAAGATCAGTTTCTTAATTCATTTTTTTTTTTTTCAGTTCTTTCCCTCGACCCGGAGAGTGTTTTCTCTTCTCCTGTCTCGAATATTCAGAGAGGACTTCTTCATGTTACGTATGCATAATTTAGGAGATAGAGCAGCGGATCTCAAAGTAAAAGGGGGAGAGCTGCAAAAGTCTTCAGCTGAATCCTCTCGCCTAACTTGGAGTACAATCTTCTCAAAGGAGGAATGATTTCTCTGATAGAAAGACAACAAAATAGGTCAAATTCAATGTAGCTCCCTCCAAACCCACTCCAAAGAGTCATCAAAGAGAGGAAACAAATTAGTCATGACATGATAGAAAAGAAGCAACTTGATAGCGTTTGGTATTTTTACTGATATTAAGTAACACTTGATATGAATGGAATCATACTGTATGTTTACTGCACCATGTGTTCCTTTCCCCTTGTCTTTATTTACCTCTTGAAATCACACTATCGGCTGTTTCCACTGGACAAAGTGTAGCATGATTTTAAAAGCTTTGAAGCGATCTCATTCACACATTTATGTCAGAGCAGATATTTCTAATAGAAGTATTTTGTATGGACGGTGCATACAGGCTTGTGTGTGTGTGTGTGTTTGTGTGTGTGTAGTGTGGATATGAAGGGCTGTGGTGTGTCATAAGGGACGTGTGATGATGAAGCCCAGTGAATACTAAGAAGATCAAATCAGCCATTTCAGACAAAAAAACACAAAATATATGAAGATTTTAGCATGACGTGTTTTTCTTTTCTAACATTTGGATGGAATGTGTTGGCAAAATGGGATATTTTAATGGGAGATGTATATTTTATAATGTAATGTACATTTCTAGATTAGTAGAGACTATTGAGTACAGTATATGTACAAAAAATCATATATCAAATGTGAAATACTACAGTATTATTATGATAGATTATAGCATTGTGTGATACTACAGCTGTGTGGCATATCCAGACTCAGTACGTGTGAAAAATAATCTCAAATGGTTATTATCTTCAGTTTGTTAGTGCTGGGTCAGGTTCACAGGGTATAACTGGCAAGAGTGTTAATTGCCAAGTATGATCCTCCTTAGGCCTACTGTATATCTGTCTGTGGTTCTAACAACATATACTGCTGTATCTCTTCCCTGTATTTCCTCTTTAGAACCAACTACATGTGCCTAACCAGCTATATGTGGAGGTTTCCTTTGAACACAGTTTACAGTATATATATAGATATATATATACATATATATATAGAGAAATATATGTAAATAGAAAAGTATAGAATCTACAGAGAATATTGTGGCAGAAAATGTTTTTATTGTACTGACATGCCGTCCTTTGTCTCCCTCACTCTCACTTGCAATACACACATAAGACTGGCAGATTTTGTTGATGTTAATACTGCATGTTTTATGTCAACCTCCTCTGAGAAATTTAGCATAATTTCCGATTTTTGACTGATAAAAAGAAAGCAAATTTTTGTAGCTTTTTTGTGATTTGAAAAAAAAAAAAAAAATTGACAAGATTTTACAGCGCAGTTATTTCAATGAGTCATGTCTTTGTATGAAGATTATATCCCTTGGAGGACAGTGATACTGGTAACCTTGAAACAGCAATCGGTGTTTTGATTTGAATCTCAACAGATCAATTTTACGACCTCCAAGTGAAACAAGCTGCCCCGGCGATGAAAAAAGGGCTGAGAACCAGACGTCATGTTTAATTAATCTGCAGCAGTGAGGGCAGCGGAGCAGCCTTTTTATCCCCTCATCCCTCTCCTCTGTTTCCCTCAAACTTGACGACATCTCAGTGGTGTTTGACACAGCCCTCACCAAACAAAGCACAAAGACCTGCTTTTCTACTGTTACTCCACTGTGAAGGCCTCTTGACTCCACTCTCGCATCCTCAAACCTACACACAGAGGCATGGCAAGGTCCTTCCGTTACGAGTCGGCCTTGAGGGACACGAGGAATCAAAGAGGCTTTGTTGGATATTTATCCACCGTAGCAACTACTACTTCTTCAATACTCGCTGACTCTCTCCTCTATACTTTTGATCACAAGTTGAGGTGTTAGCCAGCCACCTTGCCTTGAAACAGGTCCATTGCAAACACATTTTTGGTGGTGTGATTTCCATATTTTTGTGTTCACTATTTTCCCCGTGCATCTGTCCGATATCTTCACAGTATAAATACAGGAGCCTCAGCTAAAAATAGCACCTGGGTGTATAGTTGTACAAACATGATCCAAGCACTCGCCTCCGCACCGAACGGACTACTTTATGAACAGTCTCATCTCTTTCTAGAGTTGCAAAAACCCCTCATGGACAGACAGACAGACAAGTCAACTCCAAGTACCTCAGTTTCTAGCAGCAGTGTCTCCAACCCCGACCCAGGCCTCTGTCCTCAGGGGATTCTCTAACACCACACAACCGACGGACCCTGAGAATACAGGACCAGATCAGTCCCGCAGGAATGTTGTCCATAATATTCTCTGAATGAAAGGGGAAATCGCTTGAGGTCAGATTCTCTAGTAGCCATTTTCTGAGACTGGAGAGCGGCAGTGAAAGAAACGGTGGTTGAGGCAAGAGCTCAATTGTAGCCAATGTGTGTGTGTGTGTGTGTGTGTGTGTGTGTGTGCTGTGTACTGTACATCTGCAGGAGGGATGCTGTAGCAGCAGATTTGAGTTTTAGTTACACAGACATTTCTGAGAGGCAGAGCTGCTCTGGAGGAAAAAGCAAAGTCACTTGTTGGGTTAAACGTCAGTGGGAAAAGGGAACGTACCAGTAACTAGAGCTACGAAGGAAGGCAAGAAAAGTTTATTTAAACAGCTTAAACAACTCAAAGTGCTTCATAACTGAAAGCTGCTTCTGCATGTTTGGTATTGACCCTGGGCACAGTGAGCAAACCATATGAAGGGACAGGTTCCCAGCTTTGGATACAGAGCATCGGAGATGGATTTGGGCCCTAAAACATTCAGTGCTTCATTCAGTCTATAATAAATTAGACACATTTCTTTGATGTATGTGAAGCCAGTGCCAGGCTCTGAGACCTGGAGTGATGTGCTCAGATTTCTTAGTTTTAGGGAGGATTTGGGCAGCGGTGTTCTCAATAAGCTGCAGCTGTCTGATTATTCTTAGCAGAGACCTGTAAGGAAATGTATTACAACAATCAAGTTGTAATACATGAGTGAGTCTCGTTGAGACATGGGACCTTTGAGTCTCTCGCTCTTCTTCTTTTGACCTGCTTCTCTTTGTTCCAGTACTCCCAGCAAAATTTCAAATAGGGTTCAAATAGATCTGCTTTTAACCAGCATCAGTAGGAAATCTTCTGTTAGCATTTGCAGTGAGGCCGGTGTCAGTGAGATAAAACATCACTGGATTATATATATATATATCCATCATTTCCTGCAAATCTCTTGTGCATAGGTAGGCAGTTTAAATCCACAGGGGGAGTGATGGCCACTAACACTGAAAGCAATTTCAGAATATAAATGTATCAAATGGCTATAGCTGAAAAAAATGCCTGATTTCATTAAAACCTTACGGATTTTATCTTTAATACCTATTTATATTATATACAGTTTCAAACTTCCTTAAAACCATGTTTCTGTTTACTTCCCTCTGCCTCCAGAGCAGCTCAAACCTTAGAGGAGGTTTAACTGAAACTCCAATGTGCCTTTAGCACAGAGGTGTAATTGTGTGTGTGTGCATGTGTGTGTGCATGTGTGTGTGTGTGTGTGTGTGTGTGTGCGTGTGCGTATTTGCACTGTAATGATGCTTTACAGTCCACACACAGGTAACCATGTGGGTCAGAGACAAGTGAGCAATTACTGTGTAATTAACAAAAAAATAATACCCTGCCACCCTCACGTTTACAAAAATGTAAATACCTGTTGCCAATGGACATTGCTCTTCTGAATATTACATATATTGTTATTACAATATGATTATTATTAGTCTGATTATTGTCATTAAAGGATTAATTATTGCCATCGCTCTCATTTATTAGAAATGGTGTTGTCGATTATAGCTATGGGTAAACATTGTTCAGTATTCAAGGGCGAGTCTTGTGTACAATAACAAAAGAACTGGTTTAATCTACGATGACAAGTCTTAAATCGCTGCTACCGAGGAGATGGAGTAGAGGAAAAGCAAACTGACAATAACTCTGGGAAGACATTTTTCTCTGGGATCAATGATGGACACTCCAATGGGGAGTGAGAGATCATCAAAAGAGGAAAGTAAGCGTTGCACAGATGGACTGAATGGAAGATCCAAACATCTTCTTTCGCCTCTGTGCAATTTATTCCACCCTGAGCTCCTAGTTCTGCAAGACAAGGAAACCAACATGGACATGAAGCTGACGCAGACTCTCCGCTCTCTGTATTCTACTCTATAATGTAGCAAAAACTAAATAGCCCCTCGTTCTCTACTCTCTCCTCCTCTTTCATCTCTTTCTTGCATTTCTCACTAAACACCATCATTTTTAATCAGACGGGTTTGATACAGCGAGCTTTTCTGTCTTTGAGCTCAGCTTCATTCTTGAGTTCTCTTGTTTTATACGTTTGATTCAGTGCCAAGACAGCATATTGTACATACAAACATTCAATGCTTTGTTTCTTCTCCTATAAAAAGAATTGACTGGAGCATATAGCAATAGCGATGCCATAAGACATGAACTTTGTTTCATTAATGCCACCCGGTGGATGCAGGAGATGCAGGAGGACGCCACAGTGACGGGGGAGATGCGGTGTGAGCGCGTGCTGGCCGGCAAGTGGAGGGCGCTGCACAGAGACGTTTAAATCATGATTCTGTTAGTTGTGTTGTGGTTCTCATTTTGTACATACAAATTTATTTATTGACCTGGTATGTTTTATGGATCTGATAGCGCTGAAGCCCAGAGAGATGGCACACTGTGACGTGGTTTACCCCAACACAGAATGTAACACTGTCAACGTTGTCAAAACATTTTCTAATGGCTAATATTATTACTATTAATATGATTATTATAAAGCTATTTTAGCGAGTTAAATGAGGGGTGCTGTGTCTCCTTTGTCTTTCTTTTGTGTTGGTTTTCTGACTCTATTGAATGTTTAAAGCACCGGGAGGGGAAAAGGAGTCTTTCAGTCAGTTAACTCTGAATCAAATTTGTCTTTAAGTCCCTGAAAACTTCAAATTTGTCGTGAAGTCACTGAAATTTTGGTTTCAGTTCTTAAGTATTTTGTTATTATGTTAAATATTTATGACTAAATTAGCAACAATCAGACTTATAGTTATTTATGAGTAGTTTAACCATCAAGAACTCCCCTAATGTGTTTCACCAGGATTGTGTCAGTGTGGTTTGATGACAGTGGCCTGACAATATAAGCAAACACACACCTTCAGTTTTTGATTCAAATGTTGCCAAGCGCTGATTGGTCCCTGGAAATACATGTGATGACCGTTTTCTGACTCATCCACTTAAATCAAAGCAGTGAAAGACAAATAGCAAAAAAAAAAATAGCTTATTTGCTTTCAGGTATCGCGTTAGAACTGGGTTAAGTGGGTTTGTTGGTTAAAAAGGTTAATGTGTGTTTTCACAATATGCCTACCTTTCAGCAGTATGTATATTCAAAAGGAAATGTTTATAAAGCATTTTTGACACTGAAAATTAAGGTTAATGTTAAGGGGAAAATGGTGGAAAAGTGCTGTTAATCAGTGATAACAACCAGGTTTATCAGTGATGACAGGCTGGCTGTAGGCTGTTATGAATGTAGGAGTGACCAGGTCCACATAGACAGCATTTCCCACAGTGTGGACAGCTTCCTCCATTTGAATATAAGCAGCTCACAGACCCACACTAGGGGGGTCATATAAAATTTGTAAATATAAAACTAAACGTCAGGACTTGAACAAGGCATCAACACATACTCAGTAACTTAACTGTAATAATGTGTGAGGTGTAACTTCAAAGCTGAAGTTGTCTCATTATCGTTGCAATGCTCGGCCATGTTTTTACCTTGGACCATGTGGGTTGTCTCAGGGACATGCAAAAACTCGACTCTAATGAGGTCAAACACCGTATGCGCTCATCTTGTCAGTGGGCCTGTTGTCATTTAGAGACGGTCAGGGGGACGTGATGGTCTACAGTGACCATGCTTGTGTGTGTGTGTGTGTGTGTGTGTGTGTCAGTAGAGGCAATGGAAGATCACAGCAGCACATCAACATGTAATTATAACTCACAAGGGAAGAAAAAATGCATCACTGAAAAGAACACATACAAGTATAAACAGCCAAATATATTTATTTATATGAGAAAACATATCTGTTTCTGTCTCAGTAAATGTCATGGAAACAGAATGAGGCTGTGCATATATCACATTGGATACTATAGGATCACTGGATTATTGCGGGAAAATGAGGAATAGGTCAGACTTTTTTAAATGTGTTTTATGCATTCACATTATATTTTATTTATTCACACTTGTCCTGCTCTCACTGGCAGCAAGTGGAGCCGCCTGTGGAGGGTCCACTCTCCGTTTCTCTGAAGGTCTGAAGAGACCGATCCCTCCACCTCAGGCCTCGACTCCTTCACAGAGAAGAGCAGGGAGGATGCTACATGGAGCAGGTAAGAGCTGAGAGTCAGAGGTGAATTTGTGAGGAATGTCAGGAGGAGTGAACCCCTTCAGCTTCAGGCCTCGGTTCCTTCCTCAAACTGGCCGGGTCCTTTTGAGTACCAAAGGTGGGCTGATGACACACACTCTGATTGGTGTGTCTGACTGACAGCCCTGTTTGATGCAGGATTGGAAAAACATTAAGAAGTTTGGGTTTTTTTTTTTTTACATTTATTCCTGGCTTCTTTATATATATTATTATATATAATAATTTAGTTTAAAAGTAATGTACATGTATATTTATGTTGGTGCTTCAAGCCAAAGCATTTTCTAACCTAACTCTCTTTCACACACACACACTCTCACTCTGATGGTTGTAGATGTCGATATCAGAGGTACATTAACAGTCCATGATATTAACAAAAGTGCTCTGCAAATTTGAATTCTACTTGTTTAATAGTTGAGAGATTATTATCTGTTTTTAGTCTGTAACGAACAGGTAAGGTCATTATGAATATCAAAAAAGTCTCCATCAAACCTTTGCACCACTTTCTCTTTAATTAGTGATTATCTATCTCAGTCACTTTGTTCTATTACTTCATTGACATTCAACATCCAGGATTTCCTTGACGACAGAGAAGATGTGTTTACTCCCAACCGGATGAGAAGGATGAATGACTACAGGGGCAGCTGGTCACCTTTCCATCAGCTTGGCTAAGTAAGTAATTATTCCATTGTTTGTGATATCATTTCATAGCTGGAGGCCAGATTCAACATTACACCTTCCAACAATGCACAGACTTACTCACGACTTGTTCATCTGTTTGAGTGGGCAGGACTCCTCTGTTTGGCATTCGTGGGGCAGTTGAGAGTGGACATCTACCAGCCAATATCCCAGAAGGCCACAGCACCGCAGCTGACCCCTGAACCACTCTCAGCACAGTAGTGTTTGCCTCCAGGTACCAAGCACAGTCTGAAGAATTTGTTTGGTTTGGAATCACTTGGTAAAAATACAATATGGATGATAAACAGTACTCATTATATATGTTAACATAAAAAATGCTTTGTGTGTATCACCTATATATATTTCTGGGTAGTCGTTACTGTTAATAAGCACTATTTTATGTACACATTTTCTCCAGTCTCCTTTATTTAGCCATGGTTTAAGGTATTAAATATTCCCAAAACTCAAGGAAAAACTCAAAAAAATCACTGACTGCAACTCTTTGCAGTGCAGACATAACCACCATCCATCAAAAATGCAAAGTAGAGGTCAAAGAGGAGACAATTTCCATTTTCTCTCCTGGTTTCTTTGTCCCCCCCTCTCTGCCTGTAGGAATTTGCAATGCAAATACCAAGCAGCAGGTTAAAAGAGAGGACAGAGAACAATTTAGCACTGGCATTCTGAGTCAAATGCACAATCCCCGCATGCATCCTCTTCCCAGGCAGGCCTAAACTCAGACTAACATTCATGCAAAAGCTGTGGAACTGCACTCCTTAACACAGCCCACTGCTACTGAATATACTGTAAAATGTCGGGCTGAGATTTAAGAACATGCGGCTGCAGGGTGAGAGAAGCAAGTTACGGGTCAAAGGTCAGGACTTGGTAAAAATAGAAGCGTGTGGGAGGTGAATGAGTAACGCGGTACTGGGGCACTTAAGGAAATGCTGGAAATAAAAGTGCTGCACAGATGATCAAAACATCCAGAATTAGCCTTCTAAGGTGACGAGAGTTGAAGAGTGTTTAAAGTGCCATTAGACACACTTTAAAGACAACTTTATGTCTTGACGTTGTTTTAAGGGACTCCAGTGTTTCAAGGGGCACTGTGGGGAAAAAGGTAGGAAAGTTGATCTAACATTTCTTAAACTTTACCAAAAGTCCAGAGCTTCTTCAGGAAAACATGAAGCTTTAACATCGCCAATATACTGTATATATACTGTATAACACAACACAGACAACAGACGAATCATATAACTTTTTATTAAAGCATTTTAAAAGGATACAGTAAAAAAATTTAAAAAGTGCTTTGTATGCAGTTTTTTTTATTTTTTATTTTAAAACAAACCACTTTCATTTCTAAAATGGCAATCAGACAGCTGAGTAGGTGTCAGGAAAGATTCACAAGCTGAACAGCAGATTTCACTTTTCATTCATAATCATTGAGTCATTAAAAACAACACCTTTAGTCCTCAAACCTCCAAAAGGAATCACTGAGGATGAGTGTGTCTTTCTTTAACTTTGGTAAAAATATGAATCCATTACACAAGCGCTGTCCCTTTAACTACAGTGCATACGTTTCCCCTTGTCCAACAAACATAATGAAAACCTGAGATGAACTAATTCTGAGCATTCAGCCTCATAGAGGTCAAACACTTCTGGGGTTTAAAGGCTCACAGGATGCCCTCCAGTTTGAGTGTCCAGGCTTGACCGGGGCTACAGGATAGTTCAGGCAGGAGGACAGTAAGGCCGCCACTGGGTTGGACGGGGGACCAGGATAAGGCATTTGGACTCCCCAACAAGAACACCTGCACAGGGTCCAAAAATCACTGATTTACTTTCTTACATGTCACACATGAGCAATCACACCTACATCCCCCTCCGTGAATTATCACCAAGCTTGGTTGTAAGATGCCATGTCGTCCCACAGCTCCTCACTAGTTAACAAAGTTACATTTCTTTTTGACGAGGCTTTACCGTTGAGTTTTATAACCCGTAAAAACGACACAGTCTCAGTCCGTTTACCTTGGTGACTATTGTTGGCGTGGGTCCCAATAGCTGCACTATGGACGCGGGAGGTTTGGCTGTCATGATGGCGTAGACAGTAGCTCCTTTAGATGTATACCTAGAAAAGCAGAGATGATAACTGCATCAGTTGTCTCCGTTTCAAGGCATCCTGTAGCTGAGTAGTTATGTTTTATTCCAGCTGAGAACCTTTGCTGCATGTTATTTCTTGCATTGCCAGACTGTATCTACGGGCACTTTTAAATTAAGGCAAAATACCAACAGCAGCAGCTCTTCCACTACAGAACTAAGTGGGGTTTGGCAGAGCAAATTCAAATTTAAAACTGAGCATGCAAACACCGCTTTCTGTCCACCTCTGTCTTCTATACGATGTGTGAACGAATCACGAGATAGACTGTACAGCTCCTGCATAGATGTGGAAATTCCCTTTTATAAATGTCAGGAACTACAGACCACAGGGGAAAAAAACGCTCCCTCTGCTTCTTACCAGACTGGCACAGTGGTGTTCTCAGTCTGGATCCTCCAGGGTTTGGAGGCGTAGATGGCCTCCCCGTTTATCTCCAGCCAGGCTCCAACACCCCTGAGCCTCTCCTCAAACACGGCTGGGATCATCCCATCAGGGGTGGGACCCACATTTAGAAGGTAGTTACCCCCCAGAGCCACAGTCTGAACCAGATCCTGTAACAGGAGCACGGAGGAGGAGGAGGAAAGAGACTCCTTACTGATCACAGTATTATTCCAATAAACATTTTTAAGCCGTGACAAACAAGAGGACTGACACGTTGTGTGCCGGGCTTAATTTTTTTGATCAGTAATTCTCTTGGTAGTGAAGACAACATCAAGGCACAGGTGACTTTGACTTAGGAAATTATGGATCAGCAAAGTGAGTGATTAAAAAAAGCAACCCTTCCTTCAGTAGATTAGACTGATCCCTGTGGGAATGCTGGTGCTGCTATGACAGACTTATGTTAGAAATTAGCCACAAATAACATAATAACCCTGTAGAAAAGGGCAGAGATGAAGTGGAGGCAGCCACATCAACTATGAAATAATACCATAAGACATCCTCACCTCTATAATAGTGGGTAAGTCCATCAGCTCACTCATCTTCATGTTTCTACGGTAACCCCATGAATATGTGTCCACAGACGTGCACTTCTCCCACTTGTGCTTGGGCAGCTGGCCTGGAGTGTACTTGTCTTCACAGTTATAGTAGCCACCGTGTTTGCAGGCGCAGCCAGCTCCCCATCTGTCATTGGTCACAACGGTATCCTAACACACGGGAGATCTGCTAAGTACACGCAGCCGCGCTGAAACATTTGGGTTTGTGTTGCTTCCTCGTTATAAAAACACTCACTCTGACGGGGCTGTCGTTGTAGAGCCAGGCCAGGAACTGGGTGGAGTTCCAGTAGGTGTCAGGCGCTTCCCAGTCCCCATCAGACCAGATCACCTCAGGTCTGTACCTGCAAGACAGGAAGACAAGGTTCAAACCGACTGTTGTGCAGGTGTATCGACATGTGTTTCATAATGTCTGATTTTATTACACTGCAATGTCGGTATTCAGGTCGGCTGATGGAGTAAATAAATGCTGCAGACCTTACGACCATGTTGTAAAGCTCTGGAAGTAGTTTATGCAGGACAAACTCCTGCGTTTTGAATCCATTCTTCTTGTCTGTCAGGTAGAGAGGGTGGAACCACTCATACAACGAGTTGTACAGTCCATAGTGCAATGACCTAAAGAGGGAAATGAATAACCTTCAAACCTGCCACTGAAGGCAATCAGGACCCATAAACCCAGCCACTAAAACTAAGATTAGTAATACGCCACAGAACAGAACAGCCCACGTCTCCTCCAAACAGCGTGTTAGGAGGTTAAAATGTCACATACACAGGCTTTTTTTTTTATGCTGTGTGTCTATGTGTTATTTTGCTTTGCATTTTTGCTGTTCTTTTACAGCGTGTGCTTTTATATAGAAAAATATAATAACTATCAATGATGAGAAAGGTACATGGTGTAGAAATGTTTTTAACACCCTAAATAGAAACTGCTTATAGCAACAACACCAAAACAAGAGTCACTCAACCCTCTTTAATCCATGGAGCATTCTGAGTCTCTATCATGTCTACATGCTAACAAATAGCTGTACTCACCCTGAGCTTCAGCACTAAACATTTGATGGCCCACCTGTTGCGCACTGCCTCTCCCAGGTCTCCCACCAGGTCCCTGTGAGGACCAGTATCCACTGAATTCCAGTTCCAGGAGTTTGGAGACTCCCAGTTGGTAAATCCCTCGTGGTGTTTGGCAGTCAGGACCACGTACCTGCAGCGAGGACAGTGTGCATGAAGCTTGTCTGCTAACAGATGCTTTGTACCGACATGCTGTCGCGGACATACACTCACTTGGCTCCGGCAGCCTTGAAGATGTCCGCCCAGTCCTCCGGGTTGAAGAACTGGGCGTGAAACTGGGGCGCAAACTCCGGGTAGCTGAACCCGGGCGGGTAGTTCCTCGCCATGTAGTCCACGCACCTCCGGTCCGGAGGCTGCTGGCCCTGCCAGTGCCACCAGAACCACTCGCTGCCGAACCCGGGGACGGAAAACACCCCCCAGTGGATGAAGATCCCCACCTTGGCCTCGTCGTACCATGAAGGCAGCGGTCTGGAGTCCAAGCTGCTCCAGTCCGCAGAGTACCGAGCCGCTGTCAGAGCGACGGCGGCACCGACGAGGACAAACACGGACAGCATGGCTGCAGCAGGACGGAGCCCTCTGGGGAACTAAAGAACACCTGCGATCATGGAGAGGTCATCCAGCTGTGCGGCTCACTTTGTGTTAGGTGTGCAGTGTCCTATCATGTGACAGCGATCACGTGTTTTTCTTTTTTTTCTTTTTTTTTTTTTTTAAATGTAACTTTATTTAACATGTGATCACAACATGGGGCTGCACACTGATGATGGATGACACCTCATAACCCATCAAACAAGTCTGTTTAGGCCCATGTTTATTCTGTTACCTATTTGTTGTAAAGTCAATGTTTAACATGGAGGTCAGACTGGTTTAGCGCCTCCCCTTCATGCTGAAGTTGTGTTGGAAAAATACTGTATTCTTTATCTATTTTTTGTCAGCCTACAACTCAGCTACACAATAAAAAATGTGTAAATGCTGATATCTAAAATACCTGCCACGTGATTTTATGGTATGGTCGTGATATTCTTAGTAAGACAGCAATCAATAAATGCAAAGCGGTGTCTGTGGCTGTCACAGGACAGTAATAAACTTGCCAATCATATGATCTGAATGACATGATTGGACCACATTGGCTATCTGCCCACGTACCTGCCTACTTGCGTGCATGCACGCTCATTGCAAATGACCAGAGACTTCCACAAGGCTAAAGTTAGTGAGCTAGACACACTGGAATGGTGGAGAAAGTGTGGCCAAAATCACGGCTCATTGACAGACTGTTGTGAGCTGAGCAGAAGAATGAAAAAGCTGCGGTTCACACATTTGTTACAACATTTGCTAACCAAACATCCATGGAGCTAACCCCTGAGCACAAAGCACAGCCTCTGAACACAGTGGGCAGTTAGTCTGAGCTACAAGTAATGTTGGGTTTATGTTGTAAATCAGGAGGTCCGGCAAAGCAGGGTGCTATTAAGGCCCTGGGGCACAGATCCCACATCATATCCTCACATCCACATTTCTGGATCCGACAGATTCAACTTACATCAGTTGATCCAGATGTCAAAGCACCATAAAAGAGTGATCCACACTGAATGTGGCCACATTTTTGTTTGTGCACACCTATGTTGTATTGATGTCAGCCTGAAATTGTGGCAGTGTGTTAATACTCCAGGTGCTCACTGTTAATGGATCGGTGTTTGGTAGCAGAGGAGTGTCTGTGCCTCAGGGGATGTCTTTACCCACAGACTGGCAGCTTCTAGCCACTCTGCCACCAGTGTGGACAGCACCCAGAGCTCCCCCCTGATCCTCTCTCCTGTTAAACAGTACATGGCATTAAACCTTATGGCAGCCCGTCCTTCCTGCCATCCAGGAGCTGTAACATGTGCATGTTGGCATGACTCCTGATTTCTGATGAACATGATAAGTAATAACAGGAAATGGCCCTTTGTTTCCTCGTGATAGCAACATGATATAGTCAATATCAACCAGTCTATGTCTCGATATAACAACATTAATAACTCGTGAGATAAATAAATAATAGCACGCACGACTTCTCGGCTTCCGTAGGATGTCATATGTTCTTTTTTTTCTTCTAGTTTTCACTTTGTTGCTGTTTTACTGTAATGTAATGTAATACATAAATACCTGATAAGCAAATATGGCCGAAGAAGAAATCGCGACGCCAACTGAGGAGGGCGACAATATGCATTCATTGAGCCTAATGTGCCAGACACCACAGAAGAAGAATGATTATTTACGACTTTGTTTTGTTTTAGCAGAAGGTGGGGGTGGGGGATGTCTGCGGTGCTCCTCGGAGGTCCCCGCCGGACTTAGCGGACCACTCATGGGGAAGTCGCGGGATTTAAGTGAGTTTGAGCGGGGTATGATCGTGGGAGCGCGGCGTGCCGGCTGCAGCATCTCGGAGACAGTGAGCCGGCTGGGCTTCTCCAAGACCGCAGTGTCCCGGGTTTACAGGGAATGGTGCGAGAAGCAGAAAACCTCCAGTCACCGGGGGTCCTGCGGGAGGAAACGCCTCGTCGATGACAGCGGCGAGAGGAGGATGGAGCGAGTGGTGGAGGCGAACAACCACGCCACGACCGTGCAGATCCAGGCGCTGTACAACAGCAGCAGCAGCGGGCAGGACAAGCCCATCTCTCTGACCACCACCCGGCGGACCCTGAAGCGGCTGGGCTACAGCCGCAGGGCGCAGCGCCGGGACTCCCTCGTCCTGGCCGGGCTGGACGCTCTGGCTGCGTACACGTCCTGCCCCCCGGAGCAGCTGGACACCCTGACGGAGGGTGACCCGGACCCACGGGTCCAGTCCTCCGCGGACGACAAAGACACATGAAGGATGCGGTGAAGAACTGGATCTGATCCCAAAGACAGCTGACAGTTAACAGAAGTGTGTACAAACAGAAGTTATACATCTGTATAGAGAGTTTGGAAAAAAAAAAAAAATCAAAAACACAAGTGAATTTTACAAAAAAGCATTGTCCTTATGTATTTTGCAAATTTTAACCTTTTTTTTCTATTTATGAGGCCACATTCAAACTGGTCTGGAAGAAAGTCATTCCATTTCTTCACTTAAAAATGTGTGTATGCTGTAGTGGGATCATTCTCTCCTCAGACTCTGTTAAGATCTATAATATCTGTATGGTTGTGTAATTACAATGAAAGAACAGATTGCAAATATTTTACATTTTCTCAAAATAGTCAGAAGAATATTCAACATACTCTGTAAACCTCAACAACACAATATTTATTATGGCTATTCCAAAGGTTTATTTCAGTATTTATAGTCTTGATGTGTATATAAATACATTTTACATTTAGGACCATGGAAATGAATAAATAATGGATTCAGTAGTTCTCAGAGCTGTATTTCTGGCAGCATGGAGAGGGTGTTAAAACAGTATTTAGACCTCTGTTGTATATAAAGTTTACAACAAATCTATTTAAACAGAGAATAATACATTTTCTTTATGGGATATGGGAGGTCGCATGTGTGGGGGCATTTATGAGTACGAGCCTTTTCAGGTTTGTGTTTCCACGTCCAAACACCATGAAGGATTCACAAAACGGACCTCAGGAGTATCTAAAAACTTAAACTCAATGGATGTGGATCGTCACCGGGACCTGGTGGGAGAACTGGCTGCATCTGGATTCGTTCTATGACTGAATGCAGGAATGAATTCTCTAAATCTTTAATGAGTCAGGCTGGAAATAGTCGGCATAAAATTAGGGCTGAACTAAAGTGTGTGTTCACTCATTTTTCTCTGCCAGCAGGTCACTGCGCTTGGGTCTCTACCACTCTCTACCTGAATGGTACTGTCCCCCTTTTCTTGTTGGACCAAGCCTCCACATTCAAGACTCAGAAACCTTATCCCATGTGGTCTGATGTGGACTGGGATGCACCAGATACCTGGGTGGAAAGCCATGCTGTTTCTAGCCTGGCTCTGCACTGGCGGCCTGGTCAAGGTGAGACTCATTGGGGGCTCGTCTACACGTCCCCATGTTCACATTTCCTCACACCAAGTTGAATCACAAGTTGCATTTTAAAAAATGAGAGAAAAGAAGTTCTTTAGTTTTTTTGTTTTTCTGTGGATAAAGACTCATTCATGATGTGGTGGTTACCAGCAAACTTGTAAATCTCTTTCCTCAGTGTCTGGGGAGAGGCTGGATGGAAGTCATGTGTTTGTTCACTGTGGTTAAAAGCCCATTTTTAAAGGGTTAAAGTTAAATGTGTCCAGTATCCTCTTTGTGTGTGTATTGGACATTAGCTTGTGGCTTATTTTCCTTTTTAGATTTACATCTTAGATTTTCTTCCTATATCTGTCCTCTGTGGGAGACATGGCACAGAGGCCTTTATTTATCATAACACTCTGCTTACAGTTTATTTGAGTCATTATTTTAAAAAAAACTTTATTAACAACACAGTGATATTATAATACAAATAATGGAGAGGGGGGGGGGGCAGAAATACAATCCTAAAATGTAAACAGATACATATTTCAGAAATTAAGAGAAAGACAGAAAAAAGAAATATTGCAAAGCTTTTTTGTTTTTAAATACTTTACAGACAGAATCATAGAAATATAACATATCAATAGATTATACATGGAAATAAAACCAGTGTCTGTTGGGAAAAAGAAGAAATCTGGCCTTGTGAATATGCTGTTTGCCCAAAAGACATTTTTTAAATGAATTCTATCAACTAGTCTAAAAAAAGTAAATGAGAAACAGACACAACCTTATTTTTGCTGAAGGAACATAAAGGGGGAACATTGGTTCTAATTTAATTGTGAAATGAATTCATCGTGCAGATAGAGCGTGTGTAAAATTTTAATATGATTTTCTTTAACCATACTGGGAACAAAAAATTAAAATAAATTCAGTCCAAAAGGTTCCTGCTCTTGTGCAGTCTGATCATGCCTGTTGGACAGAGTCTACATAGGTAGGTAGATCCTCTAGCCTGGAATCTCCAGACCAATTTCGCAAATGCAAATTAGTCTGGAGCCTCATTTTCAATTTCCGAGGGATATTATGAACGGGCGCAGAACAAAATGGCTGTGGAAACACAACAATAATGTTTAGGCTACTTGAAGCTCCTTTTGAAGGAACAAATGGATACGATCAGCCAGCTGGCTAGTGGTTAAAACACGTCCACACTTTGCATTGATAGTAAACAAATTAAGCAGGGTTGCAGAGGACCCTCACAGCAAATACCATAAAATGTTGTGTTTTCTGCTGTGAGCTTAGACTGCATTTTAATATCACTGTGCATAGTAAATCATGTGTAACCACTTAAATCCCATTGATCGCTTAATTTACAATTACACACACGCAAAGTAGACACGGCCCTTGACCGAAAACTACTTGACTTTGACTCTCTGATGTTAGACTACTCCCTCCAGTTTCAGAGACCAGGCGTTTCCAGGAGATACAGGCATAGCGGGCATAACAATGATCAGCCCAGCTGTTTGAGTCACTGGCGCCCACTTCAGCGGTACATCAGGATAGTCCAGAAGTGAAACCTGTGGATGTGAAAGCGTCGTTAGTGTGAAGGTAAATGGAAGTAAGCTTTATGGGTTTACAGATGTAAAGCTTACTTTTGTGGCCTCAGACGTCTTTGGTGATGTCAGCAGAAGTTGTTGTTTGGACGGCCATCCAAGGATTATGGCATAAACTGTGTTGTTTTTGGCAGTATACCTAAAATAGGAGCAAAACAGGGGCTAGAGGCAAGCTACTGCAGGATTTGCATCGTTTTACATTGCAAATTTGGTGAGGCTGCTGCCACTGCAACCTGGCCCTGGAAAAGCAGGAAAAGGAATTAAAAAAAAGAAATTCCCAATCTCACCAGACAGTGACAGTGCTGTTCTCCATCTGGACCCTCCAGGGTTTGGACGCGTAGATGGCCTCTCCATTAATCTCCAACCAGGCGCCGAGTCCCCTCAGCCTCTCCTCAAACACCGGGGCAATCATGCCGTCTGCATTTGGCCCGATGTTCAGCAGGTAGTTACCGCCCATTGCCACCACATACGCCAAGTCCTGAGGACAGTGTCAGACTAAAGCGAGAGCACCAAATATGCTGAATAATACAGATTATTGTGTTCTGATTCTTATGGCCTTATGGAGTAACATTGCCTGCAGGCAAGCATATGCATGACATCTGCAGGTGTGGCTGAGCAAACACTGGCAACAAAAAAGACCTGCTGGAGTCAGGAACCAACTCAGACACAAATACAGCAGGTCCGTGCACTTTATTATGGCACTAGGCGACCAGCAGGGAGAGAGCTGGTGAATCATCGCAGGACGACCGGACAAATATCAGATATAGGTTCATACTGTGACCTTTCACCTTTATGATTGACGGCAGGTCCATGAGCTCCCTTAGCTTCATGTCTCTTCGGTAGCCCCAGGAACGCGTGTCGATGGACTGGCATTTCTCCCATTTGTGGTCTGGAAGTTCACCAGGCGTGTACCTGTCAGCACAGTTGTAGTAGCCTCCATGTTTGCAGTAGCAGCCCTTACCCCACCTGTCATTGGTGACCACCACATCCTGCAGAAATTCATGAGAAAAAAGACTAGAGAAGTTCTTTTCACACGTCTAAAAAGCCGCTCATGATTCAGCTTAGTGTGAGAAAGGAACACGAGGATGTGATGAGTGAAAGTGCTCTGGTGAAACTTGTAAACTCTCTCTTACCTTGACCGGGCTGTCGTTGTAGAGCCAGGCCAAAAACTGGGTTGAGTTCCAGTAGGTGTCTGGTGCATCCCAGTCGCCGTCAGACCAGATCAGATCAGGTCTGTACGCCATCACGAGGTCCACTAGCTCTGGGAGAGTCTTAAGGGCTACAAAATTCTGAGTCTTGAATCCGAAGGCCTTGTCCAACAAGTACAGGGGATTGTACCATTCATACAGAGAGTGGTAGAGACCCAAGCGCAGGGACCTGTTGGAGTGAACACACACCTCAGCTTAGCCCTGTTTTTATGCCACCTATAGATGACCCTGATCAGTGACATATTTTCTCATGTGAATCAGTCATTTTACACATCGTATCTTACTGTCACACACTTAACTTCCCTTTCTTCGGCTGCTCTACAGCCTTGTCATAAGAGATTTTTTAAGGAATCACACACTCTCACCTCTTTCTCACAGCTGCAGCCAGTTCTCCCACCAGGTCCCGATGAGGACCCACATCCACTGAGTTCCAGTTCCAAGAGCCTGCTGAGGGCCAGTTTGTGAATCCCTCATGGTGTTTGGATGTGAACACCACATACCTGTAAAAGCACGTTCACATGACACATTTCTGTGAAAGGGAGGTGATCGGGACTCTGTTTGAAATATTCTGCTAAATTGATGACATGTTGAATGATACAGATTAGTGTATTTTGATTATTTTGCCTTGAATAACGTTGTCTGCAAGCATATACATGACATCTGCAGGTGTGGCTGAACAAACACAAGGAACAAAAGAGGCTTGCTGCAGTCAGAAACCGACTCAGCGGGTTTATGGAACTGTGTGACCATCAGGTAGCAGGGACAGAGCTGCTGACCATACCTGGCTCCAGAGGCTTTGAATATTTCCGCCCAGTTATCCGGATCGAAGAATTCTGCGCGAAACTCGGGCGCGAAATCTGTGTATTTAAAGTCCGGCGGGTAGTTTCTCTGCATAAACTCAACTTCTTCTGCGCGCTTTTCCGACTGCCACCAGTACCAGAACCACTCACTGTACTGCCCGAAGGCAGGGACCGAAAAGACCCCCCAGTGGACGAAGATCCCGACCTTGGCCTCGTCGAACCACTGAGGCAGAGGTCTGGCGTCCAGGCTGCTCCAGTTTGCCGCGTAGCGCGCTGAGCATCCCGGTCCCAGCGTGAGAAGGGGGGTCAGACAGATCAGAGGTGTGATACATGAGGGAAGCATCTCCAGTGTCCTGATCCTCCTGAGCCGATCAACAAACTCTTAATGACCTGCGCACAGGTAGACCCCCACAGGTGACTGTCTCTGCCTGTCTAACATGTGCACCACACCTGAATAGTGATGTGGAAACAACTTGTATATTCGCCCTCTGGTGGCACAATACCCACATAGGACAACATCCACCCCCCCTTAGATTCAACTCAGTATTTACCAATTTTGTGCAATTCAAATAAAATAGAATATAAAAAATTGAAAATATAGAAATTAAAAGGGGTGTTTTGATTTATCTAATTATACACTGTCAGTTGCTTCCTTGGTGCAAAAGTGTGTGATTTAAGTGATCACTGTCAGATTTCTCATGACTGAAAAATCTTTTTTTTTTTTCTCTGAAAATGACTCAACCGCTAGAGGGCGTCAAAGAGCCTTTATATCGCAATATTGCAGGTTGATCATTTGGAGCAAATCCATGATAAACAGCAGTGAAAAGTACATAAAGCACATAGACATACAAAGTGTGATAAAAGGAAATATGTCCACAATTACACAGCACGTTTATTGCAACTACAGCCCCGGTTAAAACCACAAAGCTCATTTGATCTGTGAGCCTTTCGGGGACCAAAACAAGGCATGTAACCACAGTCTATGTCTGCAACAAGCTACTTTGTCTATTCTCTGTACAGTTGAGAAAAATCCAGAAAATTTAACTCATGTACTCGTTATGTACAGCACATGCAGGGAAAGTTGGATTTTACTGACAGTGCAAAGACGTGCAGGAAATAAAAAGACCACATTTATAATTTAAAAACAAAAACAATCCATTTACTTCCAGGCAAATTATTGGAGCACCAGTTAGAAGAACACATCTTGTGATTACAAATGAGTCAATAGATAATTACAGTAATAACTTAACGATAACGATATGGCCACAGTTAACTCGAACAGTAAAACGGTTCAAGGATTGGCTTCTCTCTCCGAGTACAGTGGGTCAGATTCACAGTGTGTGACCTACATCAGCGCAGACAGCCAGCTGCCTTTCAAGCATCTGTTTCTCTACCAAGTCCTCCACTCTGCCAACCTCCACCTCATCTACGTCGTCCATAAAACTGGACCAATCCGTGCCCCCGTCTGCACGTTCCATGGGCTCTGGTTGGCTGGTGGCGTGAACGGGGGCGGATTCATCATGAGTGGTGGTCACACAGTTGCAGCTGTCGCAGATGCCGAAGCGCCTGAGTCCCGGCGAAACACTGGATCCAGTGAAGGTTCGCCTGCAGCTTTTACACGACACTGGCCAGTAGTGCCTGTGGACCTGTTAATGGCCGACAGAGTGAGAGAGACGGCACTGTGTGAATCATTTTGCACGGCAACACCAACTTTTAGATTATTATAAGTGAAGAATAACAACAGAGGAGCCAAAAGATTTACTGCTGTCATTATGCTTGCTTCACTTTACACAAACCACAAGCAACCGGGGAAAAAACTTAAAGAATTTAAAAACACTCGATTAAAGAGTGAGATGACTAATGACTGTTTACAACTAACTGCTTGCAATTACTGGTTTTAACTGGTTTTGTACAAACCATTTTGTTACTATGCATTTCTGACAATACACTTCTACTTCAACCAAGACAAAATACAACAATGAAATAGTTACCACTCTGCAATTTCCCACAGCAACTTAAATACACTAGTGGGTTTAAAAAAGTCATTAATCAAAATAAGAACAATGAAACAGCTCCTATATCAGAAGCTACAATACTCTCTGAGGCCTACGCTGGCACAACGTAATATAAACTAGGCTGATAATCTTGCAGTCACACTGAGTTCTTACACTGAGGGCGTGGCTCCGTAGGTGCTCCTGTCTCGTGAACCTTTTGCCGCACATGGGACAAGGGAAGGGCCTCTCTCCTGTGTGACAACGGATGTGTCTCTTCATGATTCCCTTCTGCTTGGCAGTGTACGGGCAGAATGGGCACTTGTGGAGTTTCACTGGCACTACCAAACCATCACCTGCAGGGGGAGGGAGAGGCCAACGGTTCAGATTTACCTCAACAGGACAGCACTGCAAAATGTCCACCATAGCATTAGTTTTAAGATGTGTTTTGTTTTTTTAAACCTCCAGGGAGATGTTTGTCAGCCTGAGCCATTTACGTGAGCTTAGATTGATCTTGCCAATTACCTGTGTCCTCTCCAAGCCAATCTGACTGGATCTCCATGATAGATGTTCCCACAAACCCTAAACTTTCCTCCATTCTGCCTCCTCCTGTGTTGCTACCTAGTCCTTGAGTAAAGCGCTGCCCCACTCTGTCCCCAAGAGGACTGGGGCCTTCACCTCTGGCCAGCATCTCCATCAGCTGCCTGGTATTAAAGGAAGGGCTGTATCCTAAGGGAGAGCGCTCATTGGACGGAGAGGGACTTGGCGGAAGTAGCCTGCTATGATGAGGGTTATGGAGAGAGGGCCCAGGATATGAGACCAGATCTTTGGTGTCAGGGGACTCCATAAGCTCCTCATCTGGGTCGTACTCTATCTTGGGGTTCACTAATTCTGGTGTCAAAGCGGACGATGAAGAGGATGAGAGGTTAGTCTGATCCATGTGTCCCTTCTGTCCTTCACTCCTGGATGCATATTCCTCTCTGGAATGGTAGCTGCTGTCCATGTCCTGGCTAGTGCCTGGAGTTGTGGCGACAGGGATAGACAAGGGAGTTCTACCTGAGGTCACAGACTCTGGACATAAGCCCGACCCTCTATCTGCCTCTGCAACCTGCGAACGTGGCTCCGCAGCCCCTGCACCACTGGAGTTTGTCGCAGCAGGACTGCCGCTGTCTGCAGGACCCACCCCTCCATCCTGCGCCTGGTCTTCCTTCACTGTGTTCCTCTCCTTCTCCTTGTTACATATTTCCAAAGATGAGCGGATATATCCCTTGCAGAAGTTCACCAGATCCGTCATCTGCAGGTAGCTGGCGGCTGACATCACTTCAATGACATTTCTTCTGTTCAGGGCCAAGCGGCCAGAGTAGAGGAAGTCCAGAATAATAGAGAAGGCATCAGCTGTCACAATGTCCAACGATGCTGTGCTGTAGCGCTGTCCATTATCCTGAAAACAGATGTATTGAGAAGACAATTTAGGACTTTGACTCCATCAAAACACTCATTTTGCTGTTAATCAAACTAGATAGTGAAACAAAGTCAGTTTTGTTAAGTCAATATTTTGGAATCTTGGTCCATAATCAGTCTTTAACTGTAATAAGATTTAGAAAGAGCAACAAAGCATTGATTTTGGTCAGTTCGATGTGTAATTTCTGATAAATGTATTAACTTTGTATCGTAAAGGCATACTGGATGCCCTGACAAGCTCAGCAATGCAAGACCTGCAAGAACAATGGAGAATCGGCTTGTGAAGCAGATGCATAAAACTATTCTAACATTTCTACACATTAAAGTAATCAATGAAACCCCACTAATAAGTACATCATCACAGCCCAATCACCACATTTGTTTCTAGGAAGGCTCAACCAAAACTCCTAGAAAAGCAAACACGGGGAGGCAGTGATATAAGCTGTTCTCACCTGTAGATAGTGAACCAGAAGAGCCCTGAAATAGCCACTCCCAGCAAACAGCACATTACGATGGGCCTTGAAGACGCGGCCTTCAACAAGGATGCTGCAGTCACAGAAGAAGTCTCTCTTCCGCTGCTCATTGAGCTCGAACAGCAGTTTGGGCAGGTAGCAAGGCACTTCCATGTCTCCACCTCAGTGAGCCCTGCCAGGGGGAGGTGAGACAGAGACAATGATTTCAGGATGTGTGAGTTTAAAAAGGATTGATTTAAAACTTGGTGATCTTGTGTGACACTTGACTTTAAACATCTTGTTCAGGAGGACATTTCTCCGCTTTATACACATTAATGTGATTATTACAGTACTGAGTCAAAATTGGTTAAAGGGAAAGAGGGAAAGTTTAAATAACGTTTAAAAAACAAGGCATAAACATATAAACGCCAAAGCAAATACATCAGAGGATAAGGAATACTTTGACGGAGGAAATAAAAGGAGAGGACAACAGTCAAGCAGCTCCACTTTGTCTTTGCTAACAAGCTAACCGGTGGTGCTAGCGCTAGTAGCTAGTTGGTGACACTTTCTTAAACAAAACGGCAGATTGACAACACCGACAGCACTAAAACAAGCGTGGTGACACACAGTGAGAATAAAAGACATATAGTACGGTCTCACCTGTGTAATTACGCAACTGAACGTGAGAAACCCGTTATCATAAGACAGAGGAAGGCATTAGCCAGGCTCATTGTCCCTTGTCAACATTAGCCAACAACTTCCGCCTTTAGCATTTAGTGACGTGTATTCTATCTATCCAATCAGTGGCCGGCGGAGGCGGAGTCCGAGCGACTCGGGGCTGCTAGATGTCCAGTGAACCTGTATGTGGGTTTAATGACCTTCATGTTGGTAACATCCCCTATTAGTAATTGATTTGTAGCACAGAAGACATTGGTAAAACTTAAGGCAGTGACATGCAGGTACAATCAGACACACAAATGAAATGTAATTTGGTCTAAATGAAAGTATCCTCTTTGTATAATGTAATGTGACAACAGGACTTTCAGGACTATCTGGTGGTGAGATCACAAAATATGGGAAAGTCCCAGGTTTGTCCCCAAGTAAGATACTTCTTGTCGAAGGAAGATACAGATGCAGTTTTTGTGATTAAATTGCATAGTTTGTACTGACTGATAGGCTGTATTTCATCAACGTTTCTTTGAAATCGTGGTATAACCCTGCTACATGGCAAATTAATTGTATACTAGATTGATTTATTAATCAATTACAATCTAAAGAAATGTATTTCAGAAAATACAATTTGAAATACCAAAATCACAAATTATCTTTCAATATGATCTTTAATTTAGTCTATAAACCAGGCCTCCAGCATTTAATTTTTCCCATAGACGCAGGAAAACTGGCTACTTTAAGAGGAAATTCATTGAAGCATTTAGAATAGAGACATATTAACATTAAATACTGCTTCAATTCCCGTCTGCTTTAATTTAATTCATTTAAAACAAGCCTCAGATACATAATGGAAAGCCTGTTTTTAATCGTGAAAACTTTTCCTCACTTCATGTCTGCCATCCTCCATCACGGAAACTCATTGATAGTGATGATGACAATGATGATGATGGGGATGATGCTGCAGGGAAGAACCTCAAAGTGTCACCCTCCATCTCATACCAAGTCCAGCATGCCGCTGCACCACCACAGACGGCTCGCGCCTGCCCACGTTGTCTGCACAAGAATACTTGTTTATTTGCCTTCCATTTCGGAGGGAAAATAATCCTTTTTTTACATTCGGACACAGCGAGAGTAAACAAGTAGTTCCTCCAGCGCTGCGCCACACCCTCTCAGCACAATCCACAGCTCTCAGAAGTGTTTTTTTTACACTGATGGGTGCCGACCAAGCAACTTATTTGTTTCAGATATTTTCCCATGGCAAACAGGGCGAACACAAAGGCTTCGTGGTGGCCTGGGGAAACCACAGGGTAGGCGTACATGAGCCTCCATGCTCACCCTCTTTTGAAAATGAAATTTACGGCACCTCATAAAAAACTCTATTCACGCTTATAAGCACTAAATATAACCCAGTATAAAGCAGCAGGGTTTGACTCAGTCCTTGTAAACTTGACCTGATGGAGCGTTGTGTCCGGCTGCAGGCAGGCCAGCCGTCGGGTCGACCCGGCTGCCCGGCCCTAACACGAGTTTATCCCAGAGCAAAGCTGAAATAGGCTGAACTCTGAGGTAGCTCTGGTTGCTGACCTTCTTGCTCTGACTCAGGGAAACACAAGGCCTTTGTTTTGGTCGTTTGTTGACTCGGGGGCAGGAAACTCCCTCTCCACAGACCTTTCACAGCCATCACACTGGAGTTTCTACAATACTGCCTTTATGTGTGGCAGCGTGATGCTGGTTGACACCCAGCAACCCCTTAGGAACAAATAATATTCACGATTTATGATTGGGTTTTGGCTTACGCCTGTGATTATGATGGCGTGTGATTTACTGATCGAAGCCCAGTCTAAAAAGTAAATAGATGTAGCGATGGCTGTTATGTAAGGCTGCATCCAGATTTGGGACCTCACTCATTGTGTGTGTTAGCCACTGCGAGACCCACGGCTGGCACAGAGGGCTCCAGCAGCACCCCTCTGGGTCCCTGTGGTCTGCGCCTCAGCACATAACAGCCACTTAGGCCGGCATTTTCCCAGGCTGAGACAACACACCACGGTGGCAGCGCGAGCCACAGAGAGGCCTGATTAAAGAGTAGGGACAATGGAGGGAGAGAGACCGTGGTGGCATTTTCCATCTCCGCCGCTGTCTCCTGGGGGGACCAAGTATGTGCCGTGAAACGTTTGAATTATCCCAGAATCTCTGGAATTCAGACAGAGGCACCGCGGAGAGGACCCTCGACCGGGGATCAAAGAGCTTTGAGAGGAGTGCGGTGGACTGGTGGTGAAGTCAAGTACATAGGGGAGTAAGAGTGTGTGTGTATGTGTGTATGAATACATGCGTGTGTGTGCGTGCTTGTGTGTTTCAGAAAACTGACTTGAAACAGATAAAGAATATTTTTGAATTTGAATCATATTTTCCTTTATGGCTACATGTCTAAAGATGTTTTCAGAAAAGGCCATGTTTGACTTCTGAGGAGGCAGTGATCATTGCGCAATGAACTGCAGGCATGTGGTGTGTGTGTGTGTGTGTGTGTGTGTGTGTGTGTGTGTGTGTGTGTGCGCGTGTGCGCGTGTGTGTTGCTGTCCTTTTATCCCTCATGGGATCAGATAATGCAATCATAGCCAATCATTGGGAGTCTAATACTGCGGGCGCCCCTCTTTAGTTTGGAGACGCCGCTCTCCTCTGTGGTGGCAGAGGAAGAGGAAGAGAAAAGCGAGAGGGGGAAACCTCGTCCCTCTCTTTCTGTCTATCTCTCTCTGTAATTATCACTTAATGTTCTTTGGTGATCTGGAGACGTCTATCTCTTGCTGTCCTTTCTTCCCTCGCTAGAGAGGAAATGTATCACAGTCTGAAATAAATCTGCCAGCCTTTTTATTATTGTATATTTAGCACCAGAACAGAGTAGTAAATGGAGCCGTCCCAGACCACAAGCTTCCGGTAGCGCAGGGCCTCAGCGCTGGCTGGCTGTCTTTGCCACAGCTAAGTCCAAAGATCAAAGCCTCCTGTACTATATACAGTTAGCTAGTCGTCCTCGAGCGCTGACCTCAAGCAAGTTTTCATGTCTGAGAAAGACAGCGTGTGTTTGTGCATGAGCTACATGCAGGGTGTATAGAATTAGTTCACTACACAAGTATGCCTTTCAGCAAACCAGCTTTACATGAACATCTGGTGTGTGTATATTTCTGAGTGTGTGTAAGAGCTTTCGTGTCTGTCTACATCCATATATCTCTGTGCTGTGGGTCAAGATTTGTCATGGCATTGTCTTGTCTTTGTTTGATGTCAAAAAGGACAGCGATGAGTTCACTTTTTTTTTTTAAATCATGAAAGTTGACGTACAGGGGAAAACTCAACTCATTCAATCCACTAAACCGAGCTACTTTGATTTGATTTTACAGTTTACAGTATACTTGTGATGCTGATCTTATTGCAAAGTAAATTTGGAATAACCAGAGAGCCGTCCATCAAAGCCATTTGTATCATAATATTGCCACATGTGCAAACTAGCAAGCAAGTGAGCAAAAAGTTGCAATAGCAAGCTAAAAGTAATCAATAACAAAATAATTAGTTAGCTGAAATAGTTGGATAAATGATACAAAGGTCAATCTTCTGTCACTCCAAGTGGTAGAAGCAGTGAAGCACACTTAACCAAAGTAAGCTATCCTTTAACAACTAAACTATAAGGAAAAAAGTAACAAAAACTGCTTTTATACAACATCAACATTGTTATGTAACATCCGGTTTATAGTCTATTCATGAAAACATATTTGGAATACGACAGGTGGTGTGGATGAAAGGGTGCTTTAGCTCATAACAGGGCAGAGGGGGGGGGGGGGGGGGGGGTACGTGAAAGATGGATATCTATTGAAGGTAGAGCCATAATACTTTCTTTTACCCCAAAACATTAATACAGATTAACTGATCCAATCCACTAGTTTTCCTCACCAATTGAGATTTAGTTCAGCACCAATTAAAGTGGTACCGACTCCCTCAGGAGATGAAAATGATGTGGGTCATTACCCTCATCTTTCCTCCATCAAAGTATTCTTTTCTTTCGCTGCACACTCACCCTAATCCCCTTCTGGGAATGCTAAAAATTACCCGGCAGTTCGGTGGCGGCAACTTTTTATGCTGGTTTTTAGGGGCTTATGCCTGCACTTCTGAGCTGCCGTCAGAACGAGGTGTCGGCAGGATGCCTCCCTGATAAGGCCGTAATCTGAGGTGTAAAGTTATAAGAGGGATTTGGAAAAGTGAGAGGCTGTCACAGAGCAGCAGCCAAGGGTGTCTGGGATTGCGTAAAAGCAGGGACGGAGCACCATCTCCTGGGTTCACGAGAGCTCCTCTGTAACCAACCTGGCATCCAATTATTCCAAATCTCTGAATTTCAAACTGATCAGATGCACATGTTTTCTGTTTCCTAAGCGTCCTTGTTATGTGCACTTGAGTCTCCATTCAAAATTGCAAGTCTCAGCTTTACTTTAGAAAAGGACAAAAATAGAAAGCTAATAGAGGAAGTGAGCGTCACATGACTCCATGCAATAAAAATTAGTCTCCTCCATAAACTTGAATGATAGTCAGCTTCCAAGTCAAAACGCTTGAGCAGAAGTAGTTTTACAGTTGCTAATATTAGCTGAGTCTTAAAAGCCCCCCAGTCATGAAATCAGGCACAGTGGCATGCGTGGCTGTGGGGACACAGTGGATTAGCCCTGAACTCTTTCATTTTTCACTTTCCCCCTTTTCTCCTCCTCTTTCTCTGCGGCTCATGAAAGATTGCGTCCTGTGTGTGATGTGGCGGAGGAGTGCAGTCAGAATGAACTGATTACGGACGAGGGCCGGCGTGCCTTTGAGTCATGGCACCGAATGACATTCTTCAAGCCCTTAAAAATAGTAACAGTTGGCTTTTTTTCAGGTTTGTTTTTCTCGTTGGAGGACTTTGGGGCATCCTCCGTTGGCTTTTTTGGAGACTCGAATCATAACCAGATTCCCCTTTTTTTTCCCTCTTCATCTCCCTCCTCCTCCCCCTTTTCTTTCATTTTGTTATTGGGAGTTTGTTTAATCTTGTGAAGAAAATTGGCTTAGCGTGGGAAAGGCAGAATTCTTTCGGGGATAGGTTTTGTTGTTTTAGAGTTGTGCGCATTGTTTTTTTTTTTTCTGTGCAGGAAGAAAAAGTGCTAGTTTGTGCCAAAACCTCATGAAGTATAGATAAAAAGGGGCTGAGTGAGAGGGAGGCCGCAACACCACGACAAAGATATGGGCTGTCTAAGCAAAGAGCTTTACAAATGACGATCTCCAGGGGGAAAGGGGGGAGACAAAATAAGGGAGGAAGGGAGTTGGAAAAGGAGAGGGGGGGGGGGGAGAAACAAATGTGGATGGATTGGTGGGAGGCGGAGGAGGAGGAGGAGGAGGAGGAAGATGGGTATTGGGGGGAAATAACGCAGAGCAGTGAGAAGGGAGGGGAGCAGATGAGAGGGGAAACATTCCCCCTTGCCCACATTAAAGACATAAAAAAGAAAACAAACAGAAAAACATGTCTGACATAAAGAGGCTGGTTTCCGCGGCGACAGCACAATGGCTGCCTGTGGCTCTCGGGGCCCTCGCCGTCCCGTCTGGGGCCCGGCACCAGCGAAAGTCACCGCAGTCACAGGGCCCATCGGCGAGTGTGTATGTGTGTGTGTGTGTGTGTGTGTGTGTGTGTGTGTGTGTGTGTGAAACATGGTGAATGTCATCATGGGCCTAGTACTGTGGGAACCGCCATGAAAGGGACCCCACTCGGAAGCCACAAAAGTCCCTTTCTGTTTCTTCTCTTCGGCTTTTAGCCTCTTTATTTATCTGTGTGTAGAGGAGCCGGATGAGGAGGGAGGACTCTTTCTCTCTCTCTCTCTCTCTCTCTCTCTCTCTGTCTCTCTCTCTCTCTCTCTCTGTCAGTTCTCTCTCTATGTCTCTCGCTCTCTGACAGGCAGCATGACCCATCACTGCAGCCCTCCTGCCCTCATGACACCTCAAATCACAGCAGCCACTATCTCAAACATATATACTGACTGTGTCTAACCCTACTTCTCTGGAGGTTTCTTCACACCTCATGTCAGCTCAGTCAGACCATTACAAACACAATGCAGCTCTCTGGAAGCACCCCATAGGAACAAACCCAGGAACGCCTCGTATATCCAGGTTATTCCGAGTGAATCGCGGAGACGGCCAGACAGGCAGTGCCACAGGTCCCAGGCATTCCTCATGTGTCTGAAGGGCAGATAATTCCCTCATGGGTCCAGCCTGGACAGTGCCAAGCCACTCCGGTGCCAGTTCCCATGCCAATCCAATCCTGACCCCAGCGGCTGAGCAACCAGCCACAGGCTGACTGCTATAAAAGCCTCATACCAATAAGAAATCAACTGATTTTTGGGTGAATGTCAATAGTTTGCATAGAGCAGGGCACCATGCAGGGCTCCTTTCACCACAATTGGCCTTTCATATATTCTCTGCAGGGCTTCTAAACAGTGAGCAAACATTTGACTAACGCTATTTGATTTTGTCAGAGGAGTTATTTTTGGGTACCTTGATATTCAAAAGATATGTTTACATTATATATACATCTAAGATAAGGAAGCATTGTGCAAGAACAGCTTGACATTTTTCATTTCCTCTTGCATTATCATAAAGTTGGTTACAAAGATTTTTTTCGGTTTAAGTATTAAGGTACAAAGTCTAATATATTGGCTCTTTGGTAACACATCATCACTGTCCAGAGAAAATCATCTCCATATTTAAGTTTTCAGATAAGCCAAAGATTATCCTCACCCTTGTGTTTTGAGAAAATTCTCTCTGGCACAACAAATCTTACAAAAAACATAAGTACTGAATGATTTGTCAATGAGTTTAAAACAAGTCTGTTATTCTTGTTTCATGAAGACATAACATTTTAGAGATATGAGGGTCAAACGGGCCCTTAACTGAGGTTGTGAAATATGAATATTTTCATCCTCTATTGTATTCTTATTTTATTCTAATCTTATTTATGTGTCTTTTTGTATTGGCACTACCTCATCCAGAGTAGGCTCACATCGGCACGCCCCTTTTTGGGGGAAAATGACATCTTGTCCCACATAGACAGAAACAGCATTGCTACGCTACTAAAAAGCTAATAAAAAGCTACTGAAAGTTACTTATAGGCTATAACGTAACGTTAGCTAGGCCACTTGTCAGACCGCAGTGTTATTGCTAACTAGCATACTATTAGTAGAGCAGTAGTGAAAAGTAAAATATTTCAGAGGTAATTTGCTAACCTGGAGACTCAGTGAGGACAAAACGCTGGTCACTGAGTGGAATTATTGATGTACCTTCTTGCACAAGCCCAACACTGGAGAATGTATGGACATGACTTAAGAGGATAAAGTTAACCTTTTCCATGTATCTTGCATTTTCTAAGTTAGGCATAGTGGAAATGCATTTGTCTAACATGAGGTCATTTATACAGTATTTTCATTCAGGTGTTTTTTTATTGGTTTTGTCCCTGCAAAGGGGCGGGACGTGTGGCAAGCCAAAGTTGCCAATATGCCGATGTGATCTACATGCACTCGACAGAACTGATAGACCCCAAGGATGTATACAATGCATTTTAGTGGAATCACAGAATTAAAACATACATACTCCACAGGGCACATTTAAATATATGATACTGACACCACTGCTGTTTGCAATACAGCACGTTCATGAGAAATACAATGCGACGAAGAGACTGCCTCTTTGCCTCTGTTGTGTCTTCTGTGTATTTTTGATGTTAATGGTTTACTACAAGGTTACTTCTTTTTCTCCTTAAACAGGTCAAATTCTTTTGAGGGCATTTTAACAACTAGGGAATCTCCATTTTATTTTTTTAAAAAAATGTTGGTTTTCTGCTGCTGAAAAGCAGAGTACAAATAATCAAAGTCAACCATGCAGTGAGACATCCACTGATCAGTTATTCAGTTTGACATGAATGCAGAGGGAAAAAAGTCACAAACAAAACATCCCGCTGAGCTGGTTCCATTTCACAGACTTTCAAACAATAGCAATAGTCATGCATCAGAAGCAATAATTGCAGCTGAGTGTTTGTGCCTTATAAATTGCGGGTATGCACTGTCCACATTCGTGTGAGGGAGTTGTGTACGTGTGTACGTGTGTGTGTGTGTGTGTGTGTGCTTGTATGAATCAGCTCATGGCCCATGTGTGCGTGTGTCCCTTAGCATTCACACGTTCATACTGGAGTTGCGCATGTGTGCGTGTGTGCGCAAATTGTAAAAGTATGAGCTTGTTAATTTCAATAAGGGACGTCGCCTTGTTGTGGTTTGGAGGGATGGGAGGGAGGGAACTTGAAGTGGCCGACCAAGATCGCCAGAAATCTCCCAGAATTCCATCCCACTATTCAATGCCAGCTTTCCCCCTCTGTCTCTAATGTTTCTCTGCGTCATCCTCCCTTCACACACCCCCACCATGAAACCATTTTCATAATTAACTTATTTATTTATTCATTCATCTCCTTAATTACTTTCCACGTCGTGTTCTTTACTTTGTGTTTTTCATGCAGCTTGCCTCATCATGGAACAACTGGGAGGTGTGGCCGGCAAAAAACGACGGGAGAAGCCAGAGTGATTTCATTAAAAAAAAAAAAAAAAAACAAGATAAAGAGAGGAAAGTTATTCTTTGAAGAGAAGGGAGGGTGGGTGATAAAAATAACAACAGAGAAGAGACTGAAGCCTGACTTCATAGATGTCTTTTTTTTTTTCTTTCTTCACTGTTTTCTGATGCTGAAATGAGATCCAGATCTGAATTAAGGAATGATTGGTAATGAAAGGATATGTGGATGGGGGGGGTGTGGGGGAAGGGGGGGTGTAATGGGAGGGAGGGATTTCTCTTTTCTGTCAGTCCTGACTCATACCCACCACACCATAAGCCCCCCTGGTGATGGTCACACTGATTACTGACACTTGGGTATTACAAACACACGCACATGCACATGTTTTAAGTTAGTTTATTACTTTACATGTATGATATGATAAAATGCAGGCGGGCAGGGCTCACTTACGTCTAATGTCAGTGAGATCAACGGAAAAACAAGGCTGTCGAAAAAGGGCATCATCTTGAAAGGGACAAAGAGAAAGAAACATCTGGAGTAAAAGAAATAAATCCAAAAAAACTGATTTTATTTATCAAAAAACTCATTATGACTTACAGGAGCAGCAAGAGCTCGAACACTTTACTTGTCCAAAGATCTCGCACTGGTGCATTGTAGTATGTTTAAACTAACACACCCTTCCAGTCTGCCAGGCAGGAAGAGACACACTCAGCTGGGCATTGTGTGGAAGGGGGCATGCCACTTGGCCTCTCTCAGTCTTTCACACACACACACACACACACATGCACACACTGCTGGGTCGGTCGGGCAGCGCTCCTAACAACGGGTGCCTGGGCTTCATGTTTCCATGGCAATCTGTACCAGCAATCTTCCCACGGTGGCAGCGGAACCGAGCACTAAGTGCTGCAAGGAGTGTGTGTGTGTGTGTGTGTGGCCGTACAGAGACCGCTATCATGTCCAATGAAGAGCCCAGATGTTCAGACACTCACTGGCCTGATTCCTCTCTTGACCCCTCAGTAGGCTACCTGCCCTCATCTCTGCACACACACACACACACACACACACACACACACACATGCTCGAGACAGTTTTAAAATGTTTGGAAGAGGTTGAGTTGGAAAGAGGACCCTGCCAAATCTGAAGTCACATTTTCAAGAACCAATATGTTGGACAGTTGGTAAAATCTTTGAGTAAATAATAAACTACTGAAACAGCTGCTCAAAGTAATTGATAAACTATAGAAATTGATTATTGAAATAATTGCTAAAAGTAATTAAATTGAGTTATTGAAATAGCCTAGTTAGCTAAAATTGATAACCAGTCGAAATATGAGTTAAACATAATGGCTAAAAAATCTCTAGTCTAAATCTCAAGTGTTGTAAGTGCCAAAAGACATTTATTAGAACAGATTTGGTGCACATCGGGAGGTGTTGATGAAGGGGTATTTGAGCTCATCTGTCAGGGCTGTTAGGGCAAACCTGACCGGCTGGAAATTACTGGTGTAGATTATTTTAAACCTCAGGATGCACATCTTTCAGTAGTGTTTTCTCTCTCTGTCGTTTGTCTCTCACACGCACTCACAAAAAGTAGCTCAGTAAGTCCATTCTCCAAGTCACCTGTGTGACTGTGTGAGAGTCGAGCTTTGTGCACTGTCACACACTGCCGCGGAGATGATGGAGTGTTTTCACAGTCCATCATTCCCACACTCTCCCTCCCTCCCTCCTGCTGCCATTGTTCTACAAAGAAGTGTAATTAAAGGAGCGCAGAGAGAAAGAAAGGAGGATCGAAAGAAGGAAGGAAGGAGAGCAGGATGAGAGTGGAGGCTAATTGACTGAGGATGACTGAGCAAAGGGGTGGAAAGATAGGGTGAGGAGGGGGGGGTGACAAGCCGGGGTAGGCCAGATTAAAGAGGAGGGAGGAGGGACAGGGAGAAGAGGCGGGGGAGCCTACACTGGCAACCCTGCCCCAGCTGCCAAAGTCCTATTTTGTCATTGGGTGGCTGTGACAGAGAGAGGGAGCCAAGAGAGAAATAACAGTGAGAGGGAGAGAGAGAGAGAGAGAGAGAGAGAGAGAGAGAGAGAGAGAGAGAGAGAGAGAGAGAGAGAGAGACTATGATTGGATGCCAGTGATAGAGTAAAAGACTAAAGCGGCTTGTGAATTTTCTTAGTTGCCATGGGCCCTTGGGGGTCGATCAAGTGGCACTGCTGACTCACAGAGGAAGAGGACAGGAGACACATGAAGAAACAAGCAAAAAAAACAAACAGATGTGACAAGAAGTAACTAAGGACAACGAGGCTTTTATAAGTAAGAGAAATAAAGCGAGAGGCACACAGGGTGAGTGCTTTGTCCAGAGGGGAGACGCATCTTCAGTGTGTTGCCTCCACGCAGCACAGAGAGCGGCTGACAAGATCACCCAAAGCCCTGCGTCCGCCATCCACCCATCCATCCATCCATCCACCCATCCACCCATCAGTCCAGCCGGGGAGGAAAAAGGGCGCAGACATGAAGAGACCTCACGACTACAGCTCCCCAGACTCGGACACGGACGAGTTTATTGACGTGGGACAAGAAGACAGCTATTGGTGAGCACCCGCCAGCCACACCTGAGGCTGTAGCACATGCCCTCCAATCACACTTTAAAGGAAAATGACAAGTAGTAAATAGCTAAGCAGAGATTTGTGAACTGTCGGCTTTACAAGCGTCTTGACACTTTGATGCCACCGTACGTGAAAATACAGACGAGTCGAAAGGCTGCAGGAAAAGCTGCAGATTTTTTAATCTCAGAAGCTGATACGGTTCATAAAGCGGTAATAAAAAACGAGTGCTTCCGACTTGTAAAAGTTTTCTGCGTTCAGCTCAAATTCTGACATCATTGTACCAAGTTTTGTATTGTATTGTATTGTACCACCCTCCAACAAGCCTGAGCTGTCAGTTTGAAGTTTAACGTCCGGCCTCAGTAAACTTCGCGTCCTCACAGGAAATATATATTCATTGCATTTAGCCTATAAATGAAACTGTCCTGCACATGTGAGAAAATGGAAAAGGTGAAATGAAACTAGAGTGACAAAAGGCCTGTCATGTCTGACGCGTGGAGACAGGGCCTGAAGTTGCAAGCAGAATTTTTTTCTGACTGCGTAACATCTGAAAATAGATGTGTTCAACATGGAAAAATATCTGCAGATCAAATATATTTTAAAAAGGCTTGTAGGTCAACTTTCACAATTAATCATCTCACATTTTTTGGTTAATTCATAATTGCAAATGATTTTGATGCAGCAATGTAAAGTTTTTAATCCTGGCCTGTTCAGGAACTTTTTGATGTTGCCTAAAACAGAAAAACTGAGCTGTCAAACGAACACTAGAACAACAGAAGGGGACAATCGATACCAACCAGATAGAACGAGGATTTTCTATCATTTTGTAAGAACATTTGAGGCTCGCTGTGTGTGAGTGAATACGATTAAATGATCTTATCATACCTCAATATATGACATCCAAACATTTAGTTTTATTTGAGAGAATTAATTCACTTTCAAAAATACTGACATTTTGAAAGTGAACAATTTTTTTTCGTTTACACAGGGCTAGTTTATTGTATTAAGATTATTATCTTATACACATGAATCATAATAGAATATAAATCATCATTCATATAGTCAAATACATGAAGTTATAGAAGGAATAAGATGGAAAATGCTAAATAAAATGCAAGGTACAATCTAAGATTATTTTTTTAATACAGGAAAAAAAACCTTTTGAACTTTTGAATGCAAATGTGACCTGCTAAGCCAAGCTGTTTAACTGCAGTCCGTAACTGAATGTAAAACTTGTTTCAGAGTTGTGGAAAATGTCTAATAAGAAGTAAAATCACACTTTACAAGTCAGTATACCATTTTGCTTTTTAGGTAAATTAGACAAAGTCCTCGGCTGGAGTTGAGGGGAATAATTAGTTTAGTGTATTTCTAACATCTACAGCATATAAAAACGCATTCACAGCAATGCTGGTTACATCACAAGCAGTGAGCAAGCCAGTAACACCAAAGACGGTCTGGATAAATCAAATTGCCTTGCGACATGCAAACAGAAGACAGTGCCGCCTTTTCAAGTCAGCCCCATCAAACATAAACCTAAACAAAAACACACAGCTAAATTGGCAGCCTTCATGTTAAAATCTAATAGAAACTCAATAAGTCTCTAGTGGGGCAGTTTGAAGGGAACTCCAAGCTGTCAGGCTCTTTCAGGCCTGTAAGACGAGAGTTCACAAACAAACACAATCCATATTGAGTGACTGTACTCGGAGGAGCTCAGATCCCATGCTGCATGTTGGAGCCCCATGCGAGCGAAAGCATCTCCCCGAGGCTATATAATCATCTTTCTAAAAGTGCTTTCGCTCAGTTGGAAAGGAGAACAGCATGTCATTTCACTGAGACTAATGTCCAGAAACGCATTAAAGCAAAAACAATCCCGTCTTCCCTCCTCTCCCGGGCACTCCTACGCCGTTCTGTGCCCAAAAAACAAATTAGATTGAAGGGAGCTGATGTGCCATCCTGCCTCTGTGTCACATTAAAGAGGGTAATAATAACAATATGCAGGAGAATCAAAGTTACCACTTTTCTCTCTGTGTCAGCACCACCGCCCCCCACTCCATCTCTCTCATCTCTCTCATCTCTCTCCCTTCCTCTCTCTCTGTCTCCATGGCACAGCCCAGTCACCGGGTCCATGTCTCCTGGCAGCGCCTCGCAGATTCTGGCCCGAAAGAAGAGAAGAGGGGTGAGTGGATTACAGCCTTTGGATCTTAATCTTTTCAGTCCTGTCTTTTTCGGCTGGCCCTGATTGATCGTCCCTCTGCTCCTCTCGCTGTGTAGATCATAGAGAAGAGGCGCAGAGACCGGATCAACCACAGCCTGTCAGAGCTCAGGAGACTGGTGCCCAGCGCTTTTGAGAAACAGGTGACTGCTCACGAATAAAGATTCAATTAAAACAATGACACAGGTAGTAAACTAGCTTCTTAAAGACAGATGCAAGTGAGTAAAATGCTGCTCTGCTTCCCGGCAGGGTTCCTCAAAACTGGAGAAAGCAGAGATCCTGCAGATGACTGTGGACCACCTCAAACTCCTGCATGCTATGGGAGGAAAAGGTGAGACTTTTGAGTTTGTTGCTTGCAAATAAATTCACTTTTAAAGCTCTGGTTGTAATTCGTTTCCTGTGGGACGTGAAGCCCTTGGTATAACAAAAAAGTAGACAAATATAATGATTTATGTTTGTACAGTAGGTATATTTTTCAGGTCCAAATGTGTTCCATTACGATCATTCAGTCTGTTACTGAAGTCTTTTTCTCTCTCAGGTTACTTTGATGCGAGGGCCCTTGCAGTCGACTACAGGACCCTGGGCTTCAGGGAGTGTGTCGGGGAGGTGGTGCGGTACCTCAGCTCCCTTGATGGGGAGTCCCCGGACCCTATAGGAGCCCGTCTGGTCTCCCACCTTTCCCACTGTGCAAGTGAGCTAGACCCTCTCCTGCTACAGTCACCCCCATCCGCCCTGCCCTTTCCCCCGTGGCCGTGGGCGTCCTTCCCTCAGATCTCTCCCACTTCACCAGCCTCCTCATCATCGCCTTTCTCCAGCGGGCGAAGGGATCTGGCCCTGCTGGGGAGCTACCCATCGCCCGCCTCCCTCCGCCTCTGCCAGCAGGGCGCACCACCGCTCCTCGCGCCCACAGCCCTGGCCACCGTCCACAGGGTTCCCTCCCTCGCAGCGTCCCCGGTCATTGCCCCCTCCAGACCCACCCAGCCGTCCCCTCACAGCGCCACCAGGGCCTCGCCTCTTCCTCTCCCCACCCCTTCCTCTTCCTCTCCTTCTACTCCCTCCTCCTCTTCTACTTCATCATCCTCTGTCCCACTGCCAGTCTCTTTCAGGCCCTTCGCACCTCTGGGGTCGCCCACGGCCCAGCGCAGGGGCCTAAGTGGATCAGCCAAGTCGGCTCAGGGATGGGGGACTGAGATCGGAGCCTTCTGAGGGTCGGCTCTAATTTTTCATTTTCCAAATGAACTCTGTACAGTGGACATGGAGCTCCCATGTGCACCATGTAGTGAATATGATACCTTTGGAGACAGAAGTATTGATCATTTGATGATTGTCTCTGCTTTTGAGGGACTTTAAAAGCCATATCAGACTGTGGGCGGACTTTCAGATAATCACAAACAATCGTATATAATAGAATAATGAAGGAATGTGAAAGAATAGAAGTTTTGAATAAATTCACATTCGCGATCTTGCTTGACAAATACACACAAACACAGTGTCCAACAGAGCCATAACGCTCAACACAGTGATGTTGAGTTTTTACTGATCTTTTAACTGTGATATTTGTTGTTTTTTTTTTTCAAAACATTTATACATTTGATTACATTTTCCAGTTTTCAAGAATGTTTGACAAAAATCTCTATAAAGACTATGTGCCTTTACCTTTGTTCACATTGTGTGTGTTTTTTTCTGATTGCAACATGTATTTGCAGCCAAACATTATGTGCTATCAATACAAATGACAAAGGAATGATTGAATGCTACATGTTACCCACTTATCCACATCAGCCATGTCTGCAAACACAGCTTGCTGTTTGTTCCCCAGCCGTAACCCCCTCGGTATCTAAGCTGTCTCCAGTGATGGCTGATGGGAGCTGTGGTCTTGTGGCTGCGGAGGATAAACATGGTGGGAGCTGGTGATGTTTTTGGGATGCCGCGGCGAGGCAAACAGACCCATCACTTCGCCCTCTAATTGGCAGTCCCCTGTAATTAACTTTACCCTCATATCAGTCTATGTATCTTCCTCTCCTCTGCTGTCTCTCTGCCATTCTTTCACTCCAATCTTGTGGTACACCAACGGATATCTTCTCTCCCAGTTTGTCTGCGCCACTGTCTCCTCAACAATGGACAGACGGTAAAGAAGAGGGCGAGAGGGAGGATGGAGAGACGGAGTGAGGGGAAAACAAAGAAAAAGATCTGAAGGGCTGTGGTTTGGTGACTGATTTGGCGTAGAGGTTCAATAACAGGGTGGGTGGGTGGGTGGGTGGGGGGGGGGGGTGCAGGGGACAAAGTTAAGGAGAGATGAGGAGGACTGTGAGGGTTTAAAAGGACAGGAAGAGAAAGAGTGTGAATCACCGAGAGTCGGCCAGCATGTAGAGGGTGCGCAAGAAACCCTCGAACAATGATGAATGACAGTTGCAGCATAATTGTGCCGTGCTTCACCAAAACGGCTCCGTGGGGATGAGAGAGCAGAGAAGAGCCTTGTGTGTGTTTACTGCTGGAGAACGCTTTGATCTACTTCAGGATGCAATGTCTGTGGTCTGCGGTCCAAAAATGTGTGTGTTCCGCAAAGTGCATATTGTTTATTTGAGTGAGTGTGCTAGTGTGTGCTTAAGCCAGTCTCATGTGCTCGCTGCCCTGTGTGTGTGTGTGTGTGTGTGTGTGTGTCTGGCCTAGTGTTTTGTTTATGTGGTGCTGTGTGCACACACGTCTTGTGTGTGTGTGTGTGTAATGTGAGTCTTCTGGGCTGGCGTCAGGACTGAACCGCGGTGGCGGCGTGGCTCTCGTGCGAGGCCGGCCGGCGGTCGGACGGACGGTATGGTGGTGGAATGTTTGTGGAGGGTGCATGCGTACACACACACACACACACACACACACAGGCACTCAGACGACACACAAACATAGACACACACAGGCTGGCTGGCACTATTCTAGCCTCTGAGCAGAGGAGCCAGAGTCACCACCACAGCTTCCAGGAAGGACAACCACAGTCACACTGCACTGGGTTTCCCACGGGGGAGGGCAGGCTGGAGGGAGAAGAGAGGAAGGAGGGAAAGGAAAGATGGAGAAAGAAGGAGGGAAATGTGTGTGTGTGTATGTGTGTGTGTGTGTGTGTGTAGGCCTATGTGGGGCGAGGATGTACGGAATAGGCCGACGTTGTGGTTCAAGCTGAATGAGGAAAAGAGGAGGGTTCAATACACAGGAAGGAGGCAGAAGTGACAGAAAAAAGTGTCTGAAAGCAGGAAGTGAGCGATTTCTCCTCTGACAAGTAAATAAACTCAATGTTTTATTGGATTATATGTGTGAAATCTCATTTGCTGTCACTGTTTGTGTGTGTGTGTGTGTGTGTATATAGTATGTAGAGTCTTTTCTTCGTCTTTACTTCAAAGTCATTTTTCATGTAAAACATTTCATGGTTCCAGCTTTGTAAATGTAAAGACTTGCTGCTTTTACTTTTAGTTACTTCAAATGATTGTGAGGGTGTCATTTTGCGCTCTGTCTAATGGTGACAGCATTTTCTCACCATTGTCTGAACTTACACAAACCAAATAATTAATCAAGAAAATACTCAGGTGAATCCATAATGAAAATAATTATTAGTTGCAGTCGTACAGAAAATTGAAAATGAGTTCCAACTCAACCAATGATAACAGTAAAATCCTGATTTTACATTCATGAATGAGTAAATGATAACAAATGATAGATGATAGAATAACATATTACAGGGGACATTTCTGCAAGTACTTTTTAATGATTTAAGTACATTGTCCTGTTCATACTTTCATACTTTTACTTAATACTTCAATGCCAGACTTTTGCTTGTAGTATTGTATTTTTACAGTGATGTATTAGTACAGAACGTTTGTCTCCCCCCTCTAGCAGCGAGAGTAACTACACAAACACTGTCGTTGTTAAATTTAGATATTTAGATGGTGGTTGTGTAAAAATACGTTAGACGATAGCATTTGAGCACCAATTGCATGTAGTGTAACACATTTTCTGGGTGCTTATCTAATTTATACTTGGAGTCAGAGAAACCCATAGTGCCACAGGAAAAGAACTGACAGCTGGGATCCTCAGTACAGGTTTTCTGGCACACTTCTGCATATGCGTCTGCACATTGCAAACATCAGACCCAAGGAAATGTATTTCTTCATGAGACTTCTTAACCCATTCTGTTAGCAGAGACGGGTGGGGTTAGACTGCTGCTGCAACATAACAGCAAGGTAAACTGAGAGGTTAGAAACGCAGTCATTAATATTTAGTGATCACTGATTAAGGACAAAGACCACCTGACTATGGTGTTTTGTTCAGTCTCACACTGACCTCATTTTCTGTCATGTCCTGTTAAAACTATTGTACATGCCTGTCACTAACTGGCAGACAAAAAAGCTAACGGATTTGCTGGTGAATACTGTTTAGTATTTAGTATTTATTTGGAGACCAAAACAGAGGTAAAATGAGAGTGAATATTGGAGTTAATTTGCCAAGTGACCAAAGACCCATTCCTGAATGAATGTTAGTCTGTGTCTGTCTTCACACAGGGAACTGTTTGCTAACTTGTTAAACATAACATCTTAAGATGATATTATGTACCCAAGTGGCCAAAAAATCAATTTATGACGGCTAATTACAGATAAGATGAGGCAGGACAAAAACGTAAATGGTACAACTTCACAAACCATCTTCACTTAAAAAACTTCTACTGTTTAATGAAATGCTGATTTGATAAAATGGTACATACTGTTCTCCAGGTGTCAGAAGCGTGCTGGTATCCCACATGTGACTCCTTCTTCAGCATTTAACCCCTTGTTGCCTGTTGTCGCAAATTTGCCTCAAACCTCTTCCGGTCTTGATGCAGCTGAGGTGGCCTCTGTATCCCACTAATGCCGGTTGATGCATCTTCTATGTATACATTATATATACATAGATGCATACATAAATAAATAAATATATATATATTCTATGCGTATGTACATATATATTTTATTATACTATTATTATATTATACTGGTCTATGCTACGCTATATTCAAATTAACAATCTCCACTTCATTTAGCATCTGCTTGAATGCAAAAACACAAATAATTTATTTTTTTTATATAATTGTAAATAAATTCAGGCAGTAAGGGGTTAACACCACTTCACATTGACTGTTATTCAGATAACACAGGACACCATCACTGGAAACATAACAACAACAAAGCCTGGGGTAAATCTAAAGTATGAAGCAAGAGCCATGAGCTGGTTAGCACAGCATAAAGTCTGGAGAAGAAAACAGATACCCTGGTTCAACCTCAAAATGTTAACCAGTTAGCTTTAAAGGTGCAGGTTTCCATATTTGCTGCTAGGTTAAGAAGTATGTTAGTTATGAAAGCATAACTTCACTTCCACTAACATACTTCTTTTAACCCAACTCATCATCTTTTTCAAACACGCAGTTTTGACGCTTAAACGAAAATGCGTCCGTTTCACAATGTCCACCACATGTTGCTGGTACTCTCAAACCATGTAGTTTGGATTGTGTTGATAGTAATAGATGATACGCACCTTCTGGCCTGCTGGTGGGTGCACTTGGTGAGAACAACTGATAAAGTGCTAGTTAAATCGGGCAGATACCAGTCAAATCATGAGGCATAACATCAGCATTTGGAAATAATTTGGTCTGACATGCTGTCAACACACAGATAAATCAGTGAAAATGCAACAGTGTCCGAGATGCTTCTTTGATCAATGCTACCACATTTACAATGAGTGTTTGTGTATCTGTGGCAGAATGTTGATTTATTTGTATTTTAAGGGAGAATCTGGACACTAAACCAGCCTATGCCTCTACCCAGGAGTCCTGCTGAGTTTTTTTTTTTTTGGCGTGAATACATTTGAGTTCAGTGTCCAAAAAGTGGTCCACAGAGGTTTATACATATAATTTAGTGACCTCTGCTGTCCAAACTACATGGGTGCAGGAATCAAGATAAACCACAAAAACAATGGTGCTTTTTCTTCAAAAAAGTTGCTACAGACTCATTTTGGCCCAGTATCCTGCCAACAGGAGGTTTTGTGGGGGTGCAGTAATGAGAGAGAAAAAAGTGTCCTGTAAGGGGAAATGAGAGAAAACCCAGACAGAGGCAGAGATGACCCACTGAAGTAAAAAGTGTTCCCATCTTCTCAGTGATGAAGCCAATAGAAATTGAAACACAGCTGCTTGCCAAGAGGTAGTTCTGCAACTACAGGATCCTGCCAAAGGCCTGTTTACATTTGTGTATTCGATTCATTTTCCTGAGTAGCCTTATCAAACTTATCTTTAACTAGACTTGAGATGAGTCTAGTTAAAGTCAAAATTACTCTGAAACAGAGTATAACTTGGAAACCTTATACTGTATGTACCCGCAATAAGCCCCATTATATTGATGGTGGAGGGGTATCCAGTCTGCATGTCAAGGTGTCGTTGGGCAAGTCACTGAACCCAAAAGTGCTCTTGTGTGTGTGAGTGTGTGAGTGAATGATTAGCTTCCTTCTTCCTCAGAGTGTGAACAGTGAATGAATGCGGTGTGAAAGTGCTTTGTGTGGTCAAAAGACTAGAAGGGCGCCAAGTATAGTCCACTTACCATTTTCCTCATCTGACACGACGTAGGCCTACTGAGTGCATTAATTCAAATGAAATCAAAGAATATTAATAGGTCAATCATCAAACATAGGTAAAAGTTGAAGTGAAAGATTCAGAGAGAAACGACTTGTCTCAGTCCAGTCAGACATTGTGGGAATGATTGTGCCTCCAATATAAAGCAGAAACAAGGCTTTTAAATTTGTAAATTGTCAACATTAGTAAATTTCCTACATGTGTCATTAATTTTGTTTATCAGAGCAGCTTTCCCCAGCTGTTCAACAGTTATATCATCCTGCAGACAGCAGTTATCTGTTTCTGCCACCTACTGGTGCACAAATAATTCTGCAAAGCTCCAAAGTGTGTGTGTGTGTGTGGGGAGGAATGTCAATGCAATGCGCTCCAGTTCTACAGTCACTTCATGAGCTCCTGGTACAATAAAGAATCAACCTCCCGCTTTCACCACAAAAGGTATAGAAAGCTCTTGGTGCTTGGGGTTAATGTCTCTGTTTATGTTTTTATATGTGATCTGACCAGTTTATGGAGTCAAGAGAGGAACTCGTTGTTCTTCTTGGGCTTCTTTTTTGGCTCTGTCACAGCTGTAGAGAAGACTTCCTCTCTGGCTCGTGCTCGCTCCTCCTGCAGACACAGCTCCAGCTGGCTCAGCTCTCTTTCAGGCTCTGTTCCCTCTCTCTTGATGGGGATGTTGAGGCTATATGGAGTCTCATCTCCAGGCTTGGTGTCGGCCGCAAAGCTCACAGTGGGCTTGAGGTGGTTTACGATCTCTGTGGCTATGAAGCTGCAGGCCAACAAGGCGATCTGAACCTCCTTCATCAGGCCCGCTCTGCTCAGCCAGGTGTTAGGCAGAGCCTCGTACAGCGTCACTTTGAGTGGCCGGCACACTTCTAGGCTCAGTTTGGTTTCTTGCTTTGGGTCTTCGAGGTGTTTGAGGTTTTCGAGGAAGACTCTGTTTAATTACTAACTGTATTTAGGAATTTATAGTATCTTGCAATGAAACTTCATCTCTGCGGAAGAATATCCGAATGTAGAAACAACAGGTATATTTTTATAGCATTGCTCACCTCATACATACTGCATGCCTCTAAAAGTGGGCTGAAATGGGGTTGTGTGAATGCTGACTCACAAATCTATAAAGCAGGCTGAAACAAAATGATTTATTCTATTTTGTTGCTTTTGTTTCCACACAGAGAAGAAGAACCCTTGTAGTAGAAGCTGAATGCGGAAAGGGACAACAGGTAAGAACAGGTAAAGAAACTAAAGATTATTTGTGTGGTTTCTGCACATGTGTGTTTTTTCATATTTCATCATCTGTAGGTGGGATTGGTGTCGCTTTCTGCACACAGCTCCTAAGGGCGAAGCCCGACACGACATTGGCCACTTTGCTGACTTTGGGAGGAGTAGGCATGGTAATGACACGCTTGAGGTAACAGTGGCGCCTACAACATAAAATCAACAACAACATTTTATTCCTATGTGCTTCACATTTATGTTCATTTACTTATGTGAAAAATACTGTACCAGTAATGATGGTCAAAGAAGTTTTCAGTGACGTAGTCGAAGAACTGGCAGTAAGGATCCTCAACGCAGGTCTTCTGACATGCTTCTGCGTTGTCCATCAGCTCATAGCGCATGTCAGAACCTCTGAAACTTACTTCTTTATGAGTCACCTTAGCCCAGCCTGTTTGCAGAGAGGCACGTTAGACATATGCCGCTGTCTAAACTATAACACAAACTGAAAGGGTAGCCAGTTAAACATTCAAATGCACTGAATGATTCCACCTTTTGCAATATCACATAAGAACCAAAATCTAAAATAAGAGAGTTTGTCACCTTTTGTTTTAATATTGATTTCATAAGTGATTGAATAGTGTTGCCAATCAGTGAAAATTGCCTTTTAATAAATACAGACAAAGCTGAAACAATGACAAGAAAAACACCAGCTTTGGCACAACGTGTTCATAATCGATTCTATTAATGAATTTTTTAGACTTGGATTTCTACTGCAACACTCTAATTCTAATATAAGTGATTGTAAGAGCCATTTCTGTGCATTTGTATTGCATTAGATATCTTTGTTTAGTTTTTGCTGTGAGCTTCCCACCACTGGGGGCATCCCTGCTGTGACATGCGAGAGGGCATATAATCAGCCAGGTGATGCACCCAGGTGTGGACTGATGGGAAGAGAAGAAAACAGTTTGAGACCGTGTCGGGAGGTGACGTGTCGTGGCGTGTTGGATTGTTTGTTTAATTCTGAATTGCATATACCGGGATCTGCATTGGTAAGCAGTCAGGATTGAGAAGTGCGTAAAAGACAGACTCGTATTGGAAGGAAATGGAAACGAAAGAATGTAAACAATAAACAGCACCATATCCAAGCAGGAAGCAGTGGAGTCGACATGTTTTTTACAGGGATACATACTGTTATTTAGCTGACAGAAGCGCGCTGGTAATCCAGATGTGACCCCTTTCTTAGCTGAGATCACCATTTCATTTGCCTTCTTCAGGAAACAATCAAAGCCATTACTGCCAAACAAAAGAAAGAAAATGAAACCTTGAAAATAAGAACCAAATATTTAAGAAATTTAGGACAGTTAAGATACTGTCAGGTCAGTTGATGGAACGGGAAAGCTAATGTGATATTGTATTGTCTTATTGGACCAACTGCCTGTTTGCATCATGAGAGATAAAATAAATATTTGTTTCACAAGCATTAGAAAGTCTAGTTGAACACACTTTACCTGACAAACGAGAAGTAGGTACACTGTGGATGAGCAGAGCACAATATCTGACAGTGTTCAGCAGAGACAGCCAGCACCTTCTGGATGTCGTTTCGTGGGATGTCGGTGTTTTGAAACAGTATGCCCTGACATGCTGTACAGCACATACAATGAGAACACGCGCACAACAACCTTCAGGATTTTTTTTACCTAATGCTGTATGCATACCTGTGTCAAAGGTTTCAGTCATTTGTGTGTTGTGGGAGAATCCACTTATAACACCAGCCTTTCTTTCTATGATAGTAGGCCTTGGTAGTGACCAGCCGAATTTAAGGTAGCAATTGTATCTGAAACAGACAAGAAACAACATAATCTGCCTCGGGAACATCCCTGTCTTGACAATTTAATTTCAGCTGCAGTGAGACATTGTGCGCTCCAGTTTTACCTAATCTTCTCCTCTGCGTAGAGCCCATTTGTATGAGTAAAGGACTGACAGGCTGGATCTTTCGTGCAGGCCCTCTGACACTCCTCATAGTCGGCTGTGAAGAGGGTTCTGTAGTCGGCCCCTGGGAAGTTCAAGTTCTGGTACACCTGAGACAGACAAGGCTCTGGCAGACAGACGGCCCAACAGAGCCACAGACAGAGTAAAGGAGAGTGTGGCAATGCATCAATAAATAACTAGCGGTTTTCGACAAAACAGTCGTGACCCTACGTGCATGGGGGGTGCAGCCTTTGAGAGAGAAGCCAGAGGTAACGCCCAGCAGTGGTGTCTGAACATTGGGCTTTCCAGATGGAGTGCTCTTGACGTAGCAGTAGAAGTGCCTGTTGGAAAGGGTCATATTTTTTTTTTTTGTCTTTAACTTAAAACTGATTTTTTTTTAAACTGAAGAGGCTAGTGGGTCATCTAGAGCTGCTTTTAAAACAAATAGAAATATGGTAATAAGACATATAAGACATTAAGTACCCTTAAAAACGGCATAATAAGCAAACACAAGTGTTTTTAAAGATAGTACCTCTGATGTTATGCTGTGGAATAACTTAGATGGGTAAAAATATACTGTATGCTTTGACTTTTTTCCCCCCCATTTACTCCGTTATGTACCTCCTAGCACCTTCTTGACCTCTGACAGGCAGTGACAGTGTTAACATATGTCACTCTTCACAGTAAAAAGTATTACTTATTGCTTGTTTGTCATTACGTGTATACTTTGCTGTACCTGTTATCTCTGGTCCAGTCGGCCCGAATAAAGGTAAAGAACTGGCAGGATGAGTGCTGGGTGCAAAGCTGCTGACAGTGCTCAACATCAGGAGAGTAGAGAAATGTTATGTCTGTTCCTGGAAAATCTATATTCTTCTGAAGGCTTTGATTACATTCTGAAGAAACTGAAAAGGACACACAGACATATTTACATGTGCAGATACAAACATATGCACATTAAGTTCATTCTACCACTTATAAATGGTGAAATAGACATTTAGACATGCGGTCAGACAGCCACGTACAGTCCTGTAACTATAATATAATTGCATGTATTACCTTGACCAAAGGAGAGGCTGCAGATAGCGAACAGACCCACCAAAATCAAATGTGTTCCCATCTTCTCAGTTTTGATGATACTCTGTATCGGCAAACAACGACTCTTGAAGCACAGCTGCAGTAAAAGATGTGGCTCTGCAACTGAAGTTTGGCCAAAGGATTATTTCTCAATCCCTGAATCCCCCCCCCCCACGACCCATCTGTACAGCTGATTGTTGACCCATTCAGTGATTGGCTCACAGCAACCCCCGTGTCAATATCCTACAGTTAAGTAAAACAAACTTACAAGCCAGATGGCATAGTGCAGATATTATCACACATCATATGACTTGGTTATTGTAATGTGTTTGAGGTACTTGTACTTATTTGAATTTTTACTTTTCATGCTACTTTCTACTTCTGCTCCACTGCTTTTCAGAGGGAAATATTGTACTTTTTACTTCGCCACAGTTATTTGGCAGCTTTAGTCACTAGATTTTTACAAATAACACATATAAAGAACTTCATATAATAAAATATTATGTCTTGTTATAAATTAAACTACTGTACCTTAAAATACAAACAAGTACAGCTGAAATAAATGGCAACTATTTTATAACTGTTTAAGTCATGTTTTGTGAAGTTTGGACTATTGGTTGGACAAAACAAAAATTGGGAAATTGTCACTATTTTCTGAAATGTTAAACACCAAATAATCAATTTGTTGAGCTAATAATCAGCAGATTATTCCATAATTGGAATAGTCATTAGTTGCAGTCCTATATTGACTACCTCACCAACAGACTGTGTGTCAGATGTGGTGGTCTGCAGCACGGGGCCCCCCGCGGGGGACAGGGGGTTCTGTATCATCAGAGAAGTTCTCTGATGATACAGCCATCGTTGGATGTGTATCTCAGGGGAACGAACTGGAATACAGGGAGGTCAACGACTTTGTCAGCTGGTGTGAGCTCAACCACCTTCACATCCATGTCAGCAAGACAAAGGAGGTGATGGTCGACTTCAGGAGGAAAACGTTAAGCTGGACACTTGTTTCAGCACCGTTTCTCTCTTTTGACTCTATGCTGCTTTAATAAATGAATTTCCCTGGTGTGGGGTCTCTCTTATCTTATACAAAATAGTTGAAAATGGCATCCAGATTCAAACTTGCTGTGAGAGCTCAGTTTTGATGCCTGTGGTCAAATATCTTGGTTTAGAAAGCTACAGGTATATGTCCACAAGGGGACTCTGTGGATTATCTTTAAATGAACAAACCACGCGCTGAAAGTCAGTTTTTATTGCTTTTGTTTACAGCACAAAGATAATAATGTGCAGTGCAAGTCAAACAAATTCTGGAAGGAAATTAACAACCACAGTAACAACAAATGCACATTTCCTTAAAATGCTGCCTTCTAGAGTAGTGCAATACAAGGAGTGGCTACGTATTTCACAAGATGGACAGTTCCAGTGTGTCAGCTGCTCAGATGTCTTTCAACAGGTCTTGCCCCTGTGGGCTCTCCAGCCAGGTAGGAGGCCAGGTGGCTTTGATGCTGGGTCTGTCCTTCAGACAGTTAAAGTAAGCTGCCAGTTTGGGGTAACGCTCTTCACACAACCTATAGAATAGAGAAAAATTGGTGAGAACATCAAATTACAAACGTATTGCACTTTGGTAATCCATGCATTCATTTTGTCAAGCAGCTTAAAGTCATTTTCAGGCCACTATCCACCTACCCGAAGCGGAAGACATAGGCGATGCTTGGATAAACAGCCACATCAGCCAGCGAGAAGTTCTTTCCTGCCAGGAAGCAGCCTGACCCCTAGAAGAGTTGAGGCCACATTCATGTGCTGGTCAGCAGATTTCACAACCAAGACACTCCTGTCAACAACTGTACAGGGCTCCATTCATTTCCTACTATCACTTAACAAATACCGTTTCATACCATCAATGTTAGCTGTGAAGGATAGAAATACACAGTAGCTTGGCTATCTATGATGCATTTATAGGTGCATGTGCCCAGTTTGACACTCTAGGAAACATTTATTTGCTGTCTTGCAGACAGTTAGTTGAAATGATGGATAACACTTTAATATCTGTTTATTGAATATGAAGCTAAAGACAGCAGCAACTTAACAAAAAGGCTGGAAACTGGGAAATAGCAAGCCTGGCTCTGTCCAAAGGTAACAAAGTTTGCCAATCAACACTTCTAAAGCTCACCAAATTACACAATATGCATTGTTTGTTTAATTTGTACAGAAATCAAAGTGTAAAAACAAGAATTTGTTGTGTTAGTGGAGGTTATCATAGATAGAAACGTTCATAGAAAGGTTTTTGTTTAAATGGATGGTTATGAGCTGCACTATTTCTGGGCAGACACAGTGACTTTCTGGCATATAACCCTGAGAAAAGCTGTAACTCGCAATCTGAACACTTTTGCTTCTTTTTTTTCATACTAAAAAAAATTGATATAACATGTTAATGACCAAGCTTTATGTTTTATGTTCTGATGGGCAGAGTTTGTTACCTTCACAGAGCCAGGCAAGCCACTTTCTCACCTTGAAAGTGTTTATGCTAAGTTACGCTAACCAGCTGCTGTTGATAGCTTCATTTTTTCTGTACAAACATGGGAGTGGTGTCAATCTTCTCATCTAACTCTCAGAAAGAAAGCGGGTATCGCCCAAATGCTGCTGCTAAAGCCTTACAGAGTAGCACACCATGCATCCAACATGCAGTTGCAGTGTTGAGAACGTGCCACTTCAATTGCCGCTCTTGCACCTTTTGTCTTGAGTGCTTTATAATCTTGAGCTTTACCTTCTGCAGGTATCCCTCCCACAGCTTGATCTCAGCCTTCAGAGCCTCCCTGTTTCTTTTCACGGCAGAGTCGTGTCTCTCTCCCTCCGGGACCTTCCAGTTGTAGTAGATAACATCCGCTGAAAAATGTCAAAACGGACATTCCCTTGTGAAGGCTGCTCTGAAAGCTTTTAGAGATATCAGTGCAATCTGTCTGCACATTGTACAACATCCACTCCCACACTTGACTATCTGCTTTCATAGCATGTAAAGGTTGGGTCACTCAGGACATTATGTAACATCAGCCTTCAAAGTGCGGGCAGTTATTTCTAATTTCTGTATTTCTAATTATGCAAGTGAGTTGCTAGCTATTAATTTGGAATGCGGCCCTCTTGTTTTTGCACCCCTCCCCAAAAGCTGAAGTATCCTGTCTCATGACTTTGCATGCAAGTTAGTCTGGTTCCTGTGGGTCCTGGTCCCGGTCCCGCTGATGTGGTTCTCTGGTTCCTGTGGATCCTGGTCCTGGTTCTGCTGATGTGGTTCCCTGGTTCCTATGGATCCTGGTCCTGGTCCCGCTGATGTGGTTCTCCATCAGCCAATGGATGTGCGTCTGTCCAAGGCTACAGCCTGTCCGTCCTTGGGAGCTGGATCTCTCCTTCACTGTGGTGCTCCCGGAGGTTTCTCTTTTCCCACTGGGTTTTTTGAGTTTTTCCTTCCCGAAGAAGGAGGGTGATAAAGGGCAGGTGATGCCTCGGACTGATCCACCAGACTGATCCTTTGGCCTCATCGACTGCTGGACTCTTTATTAGATTGTTTGTTCGCTTACACTTGTTTATTTCAGTGAACTTTGTAAAGCACTATGAGACACTCTGTTGTGATATTGGGCTATACAAATAAAAAAAGAAAAAGAAAGAAAAGAAAGCATGTGACCCTTTGTTGGATTAACACATGACCTTTTCAACATCACTACTTGTCTTAAGGGGTGCACTGCATGGACTTAATGCATGGCTTATTAGTGCCTGGCGTGTGTTTTGAATGGCTCAGTTGATGCTGAGCTCCCTTCGAGGAACGGTCTGATGACATGAGCTCTCAGAGGTGGAAAGGTGGCAGTGTGATGTATGATGTTGCCTAGAGCAGTGTGGTTCAAACTCCCAAAAGGTAGACCTCTGCGTGACATGAACAGCTAAGTCACAAAGTTATCACTGAGAAAAAGCTGTAGTGTACTAAAGTGGCTCAAATGTAATTATTTATTATTGTTAATATGCCTTACTGGGTCAATATGTCAACATACCCATTTTCTGGTTGAGCGTGAGACCCTCAAACATGCGCTGGTACATCAGCGCTTGCTCAGCGGGGCAGTCAGGGATCAGCTTGTTTCCCTGGGACTTGAACTGGCTCTGTTGTTGAGACATGAAAAGAGCAACTATTATGAACAGCTGCATGGAGCTCCGGTTTCTTTTCCTCCGCAGTGTAGGGTTTCTGTTTGTCTACGAGGCATTGTTGAACACAGAGGGCAAGCAGCTCTCCAAATTATTAACTCCTTGGAGGCATATTGAAGACATAAAATTTTAACTAGGTCATGTTCAGCAGCTTGGCCAAGTTCTTACCTCCAGGTACATGCAGGCAGCGTAGGACTCATTCAGGACATAGTTTCCATGTTTGAAGGCAGGCAGCTTTAAGAAGGATGAGAGTGGAAGTTTTATTGTCACTTTTACTACTACAATAAATATAAATTTGTGCATATCAAGAAAAAGCACAGTTTCAGTTGAACCTACCTGTCCCCTGGGATTCATGTCCATGACTTCCTTCGACTTGTGCTCCATTTTCTCAAAGGAGAACAGTTTCTGGTTGTAGCCCTGCAGGTTCTTCTCCTCCAGAGCGACCATCACCCTCCAGCAGGGGGGAGAGCCGGAGCCCCACAGCAGAGTCATGTCCTGGGCCATGTTTTCAGAGTCAACAGCTACACCTGACAACAGCTGGAAGTCGTGAGTGGTGGAAGAAGTGAGAAGTGAAGCTAGAGTGTGACAGATGCCTGGTGTTATATAACAAGCTCCCTCGCATGTGGATTGGTCGAATCAAGCCCCATCCCACTTTTCTGTTATCACCAAAGATCTAACTAGCTAAGATATTTCACACCATAACCAAACTAGTTAAACTCACCTTCTGTTAGGGAAAATATATTTTAATGTGGATTCTGCCTGCTTGTATGCACAGACATGAGCAAAGTCAGGTGTGACTCCTCTTGTTTTGTAATAATACTCTGGCATAAAATATCATGAAATATGAGCAAAGGGGAAACATCGGTCCAACACTAAAACAATACATCTTTGTGCACTAATGACAACTTAGAATAACATGCATCGAAACAGTAACTAATCACTGAAGTAAGAACTATCCCTTATTTATAATAATAGTTTATAGCTTTATAGTAAAACAAACACAACAATCACAGCTCATGAGAAAAGTCACTGTATTATTGTTATGTTCCTGCAGAAGCCATCGTTACTGAGTTCATAGGAATCTTGTCACTGCTATAATTATTCCTTATGTGTCCTGGTAATAGCCCTTATAACACCACAGCATTCCAACAAACATTTATTAGATAATAAGTAGAAACGTGTCAATTCTATCATTATATATTATTTCAAACGTTTCCTGCTGTGATTTACAGTTTTCCTGTTACGTGCTTACAGCAACCTGACATTTGACTGTTGAAAACTCACAGTGACTCAGCACTTTTCAGTCACCCGGTGCTCACACAGAGAAAGTCAGTTCTGGCACAGTCATTCAAATTAGATGATGAAATCTGAACTGGATGTAATAGACACCACATGCCTGACTTATATCCCTACATTTGACATCTAAGGTACCAGTGACAAATTGATCCCCCACTCCTCACACATAAGGGTCGCATAAAATGTGCTGTTTGTTTTCTTTGAGGCCCTTCCTCAGTCAGTCTGAACTCCAGGCGTGGTGCACTTGGGTAGCTGCCAGTGTCAACTCATTAGTGAAATGAACTGTAAGTGGAAATGAACCACTCTTATATTATAGCATGTATTTCATACAGTTTGCTATTTTGGTCTGAGGTTGCTTTCAGGAGACAACTTCTCAAATGAAAGAAATCTGCAGAAATCACATGATCAAAAAAAAAAAAGCATGACCCTTCCAGCAATTCATGCTGCGGCTTTCTCCTAATGGTGTTTTTGAGTCGAGTGCACTAGTGAAAATCCGCCTCTTCATATCATTTCATCTTCGTTCTTGCCACTGAAAAGGTCTTTTGTCTTCATGTTTCTTTGCTGAGTTTTAGCATGACAAAGCTTTTCTGTAGGCAGAGCATACTGAGGACAGAAACAACTGGTTTTTCTACAAAAACGCACTGGCGGATCTATACAGGTCCTGCTCTGCATGCATGACTTGGAACATTTTTTGCTTTCACTATCCTGTTTACACAGGGCGGCCAAGCAAAAGAGAGTAGACTAGTAGACTCCCACTGGACCCCTCTGTATAAACAGGTTAAATGAGAATGATTGAAGTACACAGAATTCAGGCTGCAGTCTTTCTTTTCTAATGTAGAGGCTCTGTAGCAAGGATGAAGTTCTCTGACACATGAGACCCTTATTGTTCGGGTCTGTCTGCCAATTTAAGTCACATTTTGCTGTGTTTCTGCACTATTTGACTTTTATTTCGAAAAATCCTGACTTTGGTCTTGAAGGCTGATTGCCCGCATGTTATCATCAGCATTTAGCATCAGTTCAATATCATTGTCATAAAGGCCGAGACCTGTGGCTACAGACTTTTCCAGCATAGTGGTTCATTGATACATGTATGAGCCCCATGATAGTTATCTCATCACATAAAATATTAACTGCCCCTGTGATCGTTGGCTGCGCAACAGGGGAAATCCACAGTGCCAGAGCTCGGCATGGACCCAGAGAAAGATCTGCAACAATCAACAGGTGCAGCTGGATAAAAGGACCAAGACGAAGAACAGGATGTCGCTTTGCACATCCAGTATTATGGCAGAATGTGCAGGATCTGAACCCCAGTTCACAGGGATGTAAAAATGCCTCTGGACAGCAAATGCACGGCTGTTTTTTTAAGTGATGAAGCCAGACATGCAGGAAAGAGGCTATGCTTTGCATGAAAATCTAAATCGCGCACGAGATACGATACAGAACTCCCATTTATGCAAAGTCACGGCAGCTCAGGGAATTGTTGCTTACCCTTGTACAGGGCAAACCAGTTTTGGCAGGGCTCTTCAAACAATAAAACCATCAGGTCATGTCCTTGAAGAGGCCACCTACCTTTTTTTTTTTTTTTTTTTTTTATTGGGCTGTGAGATTGAAAATCTGTGTGAAACGTCACCTGGCTGTATGTGACCATCTAAAACACACACACACACACTCCAGAACAGAGACTTTAATGCCTCTCATACTCTCAGAATTTATGCAGGTCTTCAGTAGCAACGTCTTGGTTTTATTTGGCCTAAGCCGCAGTATAATTCAAAAGCCAATATACAGGGTTACAATGCAGTGCATATGGAGAGCCCACAGGAGATGTTCACTGTAGTGGGAGTCTAAAAGATTGTCAACACTTTTAAACTAAATATAAAAGCTTGGCGAAAAACCAATAAAAAACCATATTCCTGCTCTTAGGACACTAATATATCTAGAACACATTGATGATCAACACTTTCCTCTTCAGTATCATAAAAATCAGTGCTGTATCATATCGGACAAGCTGTGAGCTGACACTATAACAAAATCAAAAGCATCTTATAGAAACCGAACCAAAACATCGCAGCAGACGTTACTGCGACGTGTGTGTGAATCTCAGATGTCTTTGAGTGTGTCTTGTTCCATCGGGTTCTCCAGCCAATGAGGAGGCCAGCTGGCTTTGATGCTGGGCCGCTCCTTCAACAGAGCGTAATACTCCCCCAGTTTGGGGTAACGCTCGTCAGGCAGCCTACAGAAGAGAAGGTAGGAGACATCTGAACTGCAATATGAAGCCATTCCGCTCTTCTAGAAAATACAACGCCCCTCTCCCACTTACCCAAATCTGAAAAGAGTAGCAACAGTTGGAAAAACGGTGACATCTGCCAGTGAGAAGGACGGTCCTGCCAGGTGTGAGTTGGAGCCCAGCTTGAAAGAAAAAGGTGAAAAATACAGCATGTTTAAACACATCATGCTGAGCTTGCGTTTGTGTGTGTTCACTGTACACTACCTTCTGCAGGTAACCTTCCCACAGCTTGAGTTCAGTGGTTAGAGTTTCCCTGTTTCTTGCCAGAGCTGAGTCATGCCTCTCTCCTTCAGGGACAAACAAGTCATAGTGGGTGACAGCATCTAAAAAAAAAAAAAATACACACACATGAAGCTGCATTATTTGACATCCCTATGAAAATAATGTCACAAATCTAGAGTTTCTTTATTTAAAAAAAAAAAAAGAAGACCTCTAACAGCTGGGCACTGTAGTTCTTAGCAGAGGTTTCTCTAAAAGGTGTAAATGGTGCATTTATTGAGGGACTATTTTTTGCAGTGGATTGATACACATTTGTTGCAGTGAGTATTTTCAGCACCAAGACGGTGAACAGGACTCATAATAAACTAAGTGTACAAAGGAAGATGTCACCCACTATAATTTTGTCTTTTAATGTGATTTGCTGATAATGAGAAATTACAGAATGTCACTTGCCTCACCCTTTAAATGATACTTTGCTTTGTCTCTATTAATTTGCTGTGTTTAACCCGCCTGCTTATGGGATCTATTCTACTTGTCTTACTGAGTTTGTCGTAGAACGTGAGACCCTCAAACATGCGCTGGTACATCAGTGCTTGTTCTGCCGGGCTGTTCGGGATCAGTGCGTTTCCCTGGGACTTGAACCGACTCTGCAATCAAGAGAAAGAAAAAAAAGGCACAAACATTTGAACATAATGTGGAGTTTTGTGTTATTGTGTAAAACGTGCTTGTTGGATCCATTTTTTTAAAGCTGACAAACAGGGTCGCTCACCTCCAGGTAAAAACAGGCTGCGTAGGATTCATTCACGATGACATTTCCATGTTTGAAAGAAGGAAGCTGAAAAAAAACAAACAAACAGGCCATAATATAAGTAAGTCAAACTACTACTGCTATTAGTATAATCATCATTGTACTTTAATGCTAAGGCTACTGGGAGCTAAGACAACCTGCTGAGCCGAACCTCACAGGGACTCTTGGGGAACAAAACCTGGTTCAGTGCATGTAGTGTTTTCTAAAAGGTAAAATGAATGTGCAAATATGAATTGCAGCAAATTAAGTGTAGTGCATTTGTTCGCTGTATCATAGAGCATATAAAAGGCTCATTTATACACTACACCAAACTACTTTCAAAATCCAATCAATTAAATCTTATCTGCTTTCCTGATAAATTATCTGACGTTTGAGTAATGCTTACAGTCTTATGATAACAGCATGCCGATAGTACATCTAGCCACTATCTAGCATTACTGTAGAAACTCTTTCCTTTAGCACTGCGTTTGTGTGACAGGAAATTGAATTTTGAAATCGAAAGTTCAAATATTCTCGAAAAGTGAACTGAAAGTATGAATGTAAGCCGAATTAAAATGCACATCCCCGTGATTGGTGTTAAGTCTTCAGTCGTGTATGAACAAGTTTACTTTTGTGCTGATGAGCTGGAAAATATAGAATAGGTTAAGTTTTGAATGTAGTTTGGCGTTGTCGTACAAATGAAAGCGCGTCAATCGGGGATAATAGAGACGGTGGGGTTTGAAGTTGCTGTATTACAGTATTATTTGGGAGCGGGAAACGGGGTGATAGTCTAACGTTGTTTGACAGGTTATGGTGAATTTAAGTTGCACCCTACCTGTCCCCTGGGATTTATATCTAACACTTCCTGGGACTTGTGCTCCATTTTCTCAAAGGAGAGCAGTTTCTGGTTGTAGCCCTGCAGGTTCTTCTCCTCCAGAGCGATCATCACCCTCCAGCAGGGGGGAGAGCCGGAGCCCCACAGCAGAGTCATGTCCTGGGCCATGGTCAGTAGGTTTAACAGTCTGCAGCCTCAACCCTCTAATTGCCACCGTCGTTGAAGACACGGAAGAACTGCGCACAAGATTAGAATGATTGCTCGTTATCCTCTCCACAGTTAATGGGGGATCTCAAACTGTGATAAAGAAGCACACTGCCGCCTACTGGCATGGAGAATGTAGTACAACTTTAAATTAATTTTCCTTTATCATAGCATTACCTCAAAGCCTGTATTGTTTTTTGGTTTTTTTTTTTAGGTCAAATCTGTATAAAATGCCTTTGGTGTCCTCTTGAGAATCACTTAGTCTTTATGGACAAATTACAAAATAAAGAAATTCTGAGGATTTATCATAAATGGTCAAACATTTACACAGATATCATTACAATGATCAAGTCACTTGTGTTTCCCTCATTTTATACCATTTCCTTTGATTAGGTGTATGAGACTTTGACTTGTTCCAGACGCTGCTCTGCTAACTTCAATGAATATAATAAAGCGTTAAATGAGACAAATGTAAAACACTTTTTATATATTCTTATTGTCCTTAACATGTTCCTTGATAAAAATAAAAAAAAAAAACATGTGATTTTGATTATTTCATTCTATAGTCATGATAATATTAAACATTTTGAACATGTCACGGACACTGGGCCAAAGACTGTCCATGTAACTCACAACCATGAAATAGAGGAAGAGGCCTGCTGCCTCGTGGCACGTGGCAGAGACCGGGGACTGATGAGGAACACTCAGTCTGACTGAGTGCCAGTGCAAGCCAGTCCCAAGCCAGTCAACCTGCGGTTTCAGCAGGGGGTAACACACCAACATCAACTCACACATTTAACACGCGCAATGAAGAGCAGCTTACACATACTGATTCACTTATACTGATACGCATACTGATACACGAAGCAATTCAGCATATATAAAAAAAAAAAAAAAACAAGCTAAAATAGATGGACAATATGTGAAGTGTGAATCTGAACTGTATAAAAAACTGCCAACATGTGTATTGAGAATTTCAGGTAATGATGTCACATTTCTAGTGGACTCAGGAGCCACCCTCGGTCCTGAAACAATCAGAAATACCAAATATCAAAGTCAGTGGTAGATTTGTGTACTCTCTAGGAGCCTCAGGCTCAACAATTAAAGAACAGCTCACGGCTCCTTTAACCTCCATTGATAAAGAGGACAAAAACCGCCCGCCAACGGCACTGAAACATTCATTTTTGTCCTCAAATCAATGCCCAGTCAACTTGTTAGGCAGAGACCTAATGTTGCAATTTGGTATAAATTTAATCTCAACAGCAGAAGGCCTTAAAGTAACCAGGAACAGACCTGGATTTGATGACGTCACTGAGAAATTTCTGAACGACTGTATGTCTATCAATGGCTCATCCCAGTGGATGAAGCCACACTCTTAGCTGCTGCAGCTAAGAACAGAGTACATCCTCATAAAGGCATAACAATGAACCCAAAACATTTACACTGCACAGTGTGTCATTGGAACCTGATTATAATTGGGACGAAGGGTTCCTGTCAAATTTGAACAATCGTTTAACAACAGAATATCTTTACTGGAGCTCTACGCGCAGCTGTGTGTCAATTTCACTCACACCACAACAGGCACAGTTCTATGATGTCGACAACTTACACACACACATTTCTCTTTCTAAGAGTAAAACAGACTGATGGAGAGATTTAGGACCATTCACAAAACAATGTCATGAGGCCTCTGATTGGCAAATCACACATCAATTGAATGTCATGTACTCTCCAAGACTTAGAACATTTAGAACACCATATGAGGCATGCCTCGCAGCGCTGCGTTCTCTCTATCTTCTAGAAACCACACACACACACCTCTCCCTTACAGATTTGCCACCCGAACTGTAGTCAGTTCCCTCTAAACTCTGGGCTAAACACAAATATGACGTGGGTCTAATTAAAGATGTTGAACCAGTGGAAATCACTCCCAAATCTGACTACAGACCACAAAAGAAACAATATCCACTGAACCCAAAGGCTGTAGAAGGGATTAAACCTGTGTTTGAGTCATTACTGAAAGCAGGTGTTATAAGCCCATGTCCTAACTCACCTGTACGCACACCAATTTTTCCAGTGAAAAAGGCACCTGTAGAGGGTCAGTCTCAGTCATGGAGGTCTGTGTAAGACCTGAAAGCTGTTAATCAGGCAGTCCACAGACGTTGTTTCAAGTTGTTTCCATGCAGCTGCTAAAGCAGCGGCTCAACTTCCTCTTTCAACCACAATTACCTTTTTAGCACTTCCTAGCAAAACCTACACACTGCCACTTGATCTCACACCCCTGCAGTCTTTCTCCTCAACAACAATGAAACAATGAAAGAAACAACAATGGCGTCAAGCAGGAGCCACACATAGAGATGGAGTCTGGGTGGGACCAAATGGCAACCCCTGCCTACCCAAACATTTTTTCCCTCATTTTGCAAAATTGACACATGGGTTAGACCATGTATCAAAAGGGGGGGGTGATAGATGCCATAGATCAACATTGGCTCACAAAAGGTTTCACCATTTGTGCGACTACATAGTGGTGTAGGACCACAGGAGGAAGTCGTGGCACAATAAGAGATGGCTAGGCCCGTTCCAAGTGTTGCTGACCACTCACACTGCAGGAAAGTCCCTGAGCCTGCAGCAGAGGAAGCAAATTAAGGTGACAAACACCCAACGCTGATCCACACCCACTAGAGTGTGAGCCTAGCGCCGCTTAGTGGCTACGCTGAAAACACTGTTAGGAGCATCAGAGAAAGACAGATGACATCACAACACACCAAGTGACGCCCGGACGATTCTGTGCCACCACAGAGGGAGATCTAAACCCGAAGAAGATTACATCAAGATATTGTAGTGTCAAAATGTTGAAATTACATACTTAATCGGTCTGCAGAAAGTTTGTAATCAATTAAATTTGTGAGTTTGATTGTCAGTGTCTTTGGTGTTGACAAGGAGAAGTAACCTAACCGTGCCAACAATCTCCTGCTCGTGGAAACCTAACAGTGAAAACACAAGCGAGCCTTCACCATATGGGTCAGTTGCTCGGGTGAATTCCATACAAACTGACTGGCTGACATTCAGACAGCTTAGAACCAACTATTGTAAAATGGAGGGATGCTCCTCATTTTGGGTACACACAGAGGAACACCTGGGTGTAATCACCAATATGTTCGTAGGACAAGATAATATATACCATCATGCAGACCCAAAGTACACTTGCATGAGCAGAAGCCAGATCATCCTAGACGTGTATATTGTGCTTCCAGGAAAACACACATTCCATTCAAACCACGTACAGACAGTAGGACATTGTTGTAAATATTGTAAATAATACTCTCCACTTTGCTTACACAAGACAAAAACAGCATTCTTTTTAATAATAAGCTTATTTTCCAGGAGAATTTTGATGAAGGTACATCTTAAACTGATGATACGGTGAATGTTTAATTTTCCTCTTAAAAGAGTGATCAAAGAATGATCAAAAGGGGGGAGCAAAAAACAGGAAACAATGCACAAAGATGGCTAATCAGTTGTTATTAAGTATGAGGAATTGAACTGATGTCTCAGTAAGCAAGCTTATATTTTTCTCTTCATGACAGCTGACAGAAAAGCGTGACAGGGAACGTGAGGAGCTGAAGGTCCCTTGTTACCCAAACCATAGACTTTGCAGTTATACGGCATGTGCTGAATCATCACAAGGAAACCTAATTTTATCAGATTTCTTTGCTGCTTGTTTTTTGTGTTGATGGCACGATAGACCAGCATGTTAAACAACCTGTGACATGCAGCTCACCCTGCTGATCCTCAGACAGAGGGCTACTTTCAAACCCTCTTTGTCCACATGAGGCTGCATTCATACAAAATGAGGGAAACCAGAACAGCCGTAAGTATGCTGGTAGACCAAGGCCTATAATGTCATGCATGTTATTTACAAGGAAACAAATATTTTGCAATAATTTCATTAATGTCAAAACACTTTGCCTATGAACTTAAATATATTGTTGAGAAAGGGACCAAATATCTTTCTGAAAGTGTATATTTTAATATTGTAATGCAATTCAAATATATTTACTTTACTCTGAATTCATCCATGACAGGGTGGACATATTTTGCGCTTCACTCGTGTTTTGTCTGCTTGCATTTAATTTATAAAAAGTGATGGAGCTTGACCAACTTGCATTTCTAACAGCCTAAGGTTTCCTTAATACAGTGAATATGAAGTTGAATGGAAAATCTCTGGGTTTTTTTGTTGTTGTTGTGAAGTCTCAAAGGCACTTTATGGTGATGTCGACCCTTTAAATGTGTTAAGCATTGGCGATTTGAAATTAAATACACACTTTGTCTTAAAATAATATAGTTCTAATATAGCTCTATGTAATCATAAAGTATATAATAAAATGGTGAAAGCAATGTTTGTGTGTTTCAGAGATCCTTCAGGATGTCATAACCCTGTGGGCTGTCCAGCCAGTGCGGGGGCCAGCTGGCTTTAATGCTGGGTCTGTCCTTCAGCAGCCTGTAATACTTGGCCAGTTTCGGGAAGCGTCCAACAGACAGCCTGCAGACAGGAAAGAGGGTTATGATGTCAGTGCAAAACAAAGCAGTCCGGGCTCATTCTTCCATCGGCCACTGAGCTCAGTCACCTACCCGAAGCGGAAAGCATAAGCAACGCTGGGAAAGACGATCACATCGGCCAACGAGAAGGCCCCTGCTAGGTATGAGCCTGCAGCCGCCTTGATGCAGAAAGAGGCACTGCTGTCAGCACAATGTGTGTACAAGTCTGTCAGTGTGTGTGTGTGTGTGTGTGTGTGCGTGTGTTCACCTTCTCCAGGTAACCCTCCCAGAGCTTGAGTTCAGCGGCCAGAGCTTCCTTGTTTCTCTTCACAGCAGAATCACATCTCTCCTCTTCGGGGACAAACCAGTCATAGTAGACAACTGAATCTGAGACACATGATCCAGTGTGAGTGTCACTACAGTGTGTGAGTGTGTGCGTTCTGTCCATTTTTTCCCCCTCCTCTCTACTGGGTGGAGGGTGTGTGTGTCTTACTGAGCTTATCGGTGAGGCCGAGGCCCTCCATCAGGCGCTGGAACAGCAGCGCTTGTTCTGCAGGACTGTCGGGGATCAGCTTGTTGCCCTGGGACTTGAACTGATTCTGTCGCACGCAAAACAAACAGGAAACATAAGGATCAGATCTGTGTGTCATAGTCGATATGCAGAATAATATTCAGGATTTTACAGTATTTTCTTATGCTGTTTTTTTTAAACTCTTTGGAATGGTGAGAAGTTTACCTCCAGGTATAAGCACGCTGCACTGGACTCATTCACTATGTTGTCTCCATGTTTGAAGGCAGGCAGCTGGTAGAGTGAAATTACATGAATGTTTGGTAGGTAATTATGCAGTGCAGTTTATAAGTTATAGCTACAGTTTATTGTAGGTATAGGAAATTAACCCTCTATTCAGAGGCCACCCTAGATGATGTTAATCTACTGTAGCTGCTAACTGAATAGGCTTTTTTTCTCTGTACTTGGATTCAGCTGTATGTGCATGCTACAGCACACCCACCTGTCCTCTCGGGTTGATTTCCAAGACTTCCTGGGATTTGTGCTCTCCTCTCTCAAAAGACAGCAGCCTGTGTTTGTAGCCCCGCAGCCTCTTTTCCTCAAGAGTGATCTGAACCCTCCAGCAGGGAGGGGATCCAGCCCCCCACAGCAGGCTCATAGACTTGGCCATGAGCGTCAGCGGCACAGACAGTACAGTTCGGTGAAAGAAAAGCAAAAGACTCAACGCTGAACTGCACAAGTAAAGTGAGCAGTTTATGGCACCTCGTTGCTCCAAAGGTTAGTCAGTAGAGGCACTAGCACGTGTTCTAGCGTGTAGTCAGAAGTGAAAACAGTGAAAAAGAATGACATGCACTTCCTTTTTTTCACTCACTGGTTTTTGTCTTGTTTTTTTTTATTGCAGAATGTGTATACACGGCATTTCAAGTGAAAGTGTTTGTATCCACGGTTTCATGTTCAGCTCACTACATGGTATTTATGCAGTGACATCTCCCAGGTTTGTCGTAGCAGAGAGCAGAGGGTTCAGCTGGGACTTACTACATCCACAACCTGTTCAAGTTCATACAAAGTAAAGTGTGACCCGCAGAGTTCAAATGTCCCAACACTGCTCCGCCCTTCCGGCACACATTTCAGCTATGACCACACCTTTTATTTCTTTTATCTTTTATTACAATTCACAGAATAGCCTTGTTTCTCTCAGACTATAATACAAGTTTCTACAGAAATTACAAAAATAATACATCACATGAACCGCACTAAACATGCACACTGTAGTACTATAGTATTTAGTACCTGGCAGCTGATGAGGGCATTTACACGTTTTACGCAGAAGTCTCTGCATGTCCTTCAAAATTTAAAAAATGTCTTTATCTTTTTGTCTTTTTACACTTTACAAACAGTTCCTCTGAGATAAAAACTTCTTTTTTTCTGTGTTTTGAATCACTCGTTTCTTTCAGCACGAGACACTCTCTATGTTAAGTAAGGTGCAAAATGTCTGAGCTTTGCAAATAAATACTGAAAACAATTTTGCCAAAATAAAAAAGTTCATTGTAGTCAACGGTCATACTCGATGTAACCACTCCTGTGAATGTGACATTTGTGAGTTATTGGAGAAGTAGGAGGTGAGTAAAACGAGCGAGGGATGGCGAAAAAGGCACAGAGTCGTACCTTTGGATTGAAAGGCACACATCAGATTGAAGGCCCTTTCACTTTCCTACTAAACGCAACTCTGCTCGTCACTTGTCGAACGTGCGGTTGCAGAAGCAAACATTTGCCTTTTCACAAGGCATCATTCTCAGTGAGCTTCTTTGTTCGCGGTGATCTCTGAGAATTCTTTGAAACTGGACGGGAGCACAAATCAATTCACAGTTTAAATAAATGAAAAAAGGTGAATTCACAGCTGCAGAAACACACAAGCAAAAAGGATCCCTTTGGACTAATGTAACATGTCAAATATTTGTTTAGATAAATAAAAAATGTTTCCGCTCAGCGTCACTGAGCTCAACACATCAGTCCTGATCCGACGCATTCTCTTTCTTCACTTCCTCTTTTTCTTTGTGCTGCATTAAAAAAAAAAAAACACTATCTTGGCTGCAGCTTCATCACTCAGACACATCAGGCAAAATTAGCAGCTGGCAAAAACCTAAAGGGGTTTGAAACTGGTGGAGTGACTGGCGGCTGACGGACGATGTCGCTTCTGATTGTAGCCGTGTTTCCGCGGCGATGAGGACAGGCAGGAGGATCACATTTGTGCGTCCGGCGAGTCGGTGAGTCCTAAAGCGAGAGCTTCTTCCGGGGTCAGACCGTTCTTCAGAGTCCGCCTCACTGCCAGAACAGAGGAGAAGACTAGTTATCACGTGGTCATCGGCTCTGTTCAAATAGATGCTGTGTCCCAACCCTTTACTACGTGTTCACTTTACACAGTATGTACCATAAACTAAGCTTCATTATGGTGCACTATTTTTGCAGGTAATGTACAAGAAACTAACACACTTTATACTAATAACTGTTTTATGCAAAAAGAAAATTATACAATTAAAATGTGACTTTAAAGTGAAATCTGATGCTCTCCCCAAACACCTCTGTGGCCGCTCCAATCATTCTTTGTTCAAGAAGTGATTCAAGTCTCAAACTGCTTCTGATGTCTGATTTCCAGTGCGAATGGTTATTATAACAATTTAGTCCTTAGATAAAGACTGGTTAAGACTGACACAGCAAAGGCCAATACGTCCTTATATTCTTATGTAAGTCTCTTAAGTCTCTCTTTTAGTCCCAAGCTCCAAGAACACTGGATCCTACGTTTCCCATAATGCAACCAACAATGTCTTTCAGTAGGAGCTCCCTGCCTCATTGACCCCCACTTCTTTTAAATTTCACACCCTTGGAATCCTAACAGGGGCAAAAATGATGTTGGAATTTTTTCTCACTCTAATGTGAACAGCTTCTTCAGCTTCATTTTTTTGTGGGAGATTATTCTACATTAAGAGCATGTTGAAACCAGCATTTTAAATCTAGAAAAGTATAAATACGGACATTTTTGAATACATTTTATCAGGTCACTTTTCTTGTCCAACACAATTTAAGGAAAACCAGCTTAGAGTCAGTATGTGATACGGAGTAGTTAAGTATTCAGGCCGTACATGACTTCCGGTTGGCCCTGGACCTCCTCCTCTCTCTGGGCTGGGTTCTGGTTCCTGGACCCTGAGTGGCAGACCTCACTATACGCTCCATGATCTCGTCTGCAGCATCCTCTCCGCCTATCTGAGTGTCATCCACAGGTGGCGTCCACGCCTGCATGCTGCGACCTGAACAAATGGAGCAGAATGACAAAGGCTGCGCACGAACACAGAGATCCTTTACAGTGACGTGACTCTCGCGACTTCACACTGTCACCCTCACCTCCCCGTCCAGGCCGGGATCTCGTCCTTGTCCGAAGCCCCGGTACTCCGCTGGCCTCCTTCTCGATGCCGCCTATGCTGGTTCTCAGCACCGCTTTCATGTGCTCATGCTCTGCAGCATCCTCAGTGTGGCCCAGACCCTGAGGCTGCTCGCTCTCCTGGCAGCCACTCGGGGCGCTGCTGCTGCTGGAGCCGTACCGACCGCACTGAGGGGTAGAGAGAGAGTGAAAGAGAATAAGAATTTGGCAGCTTGGATTTTTTTTATTTCATTTTGGGCTTTGACTCAAACATCCAGCCAGATTATGATTCTGCACTTGTTTGATCCACTCAGATGTTAAAATCAGTAAATCTGTTTTTCAGCAAAGTGGTCCAGTCAGGGTTAGTGGTTTCATGCACACCCGCACATACACAGACAGACACACAGACACATGCAGGCAGCCAGTACACATGTTGATACCTCACTCTCCTCTTCGTCATCAGACTACAGGGGAAAGAAAGCGTGAAAGTCAAAGGCTAGATCAGAGAAAATTAGGAAAAAGCAGCGCTAGGTTTGGAAAGAAAAGAACAAGGAAAATGTTTGTGTGTGTGTGTGTATGAAGCTCACCGGAGCGTTGACATCCATGATCATCTTTCCTCGGGTCTTGTTGCGTTCGCGGTGGTCGGCTCGTTTCTGTTTCTGCTGCAGCACGCGATCTCGGGTGGTTCGGTACTCCAGCGCAAACTCACTGAGGATTTTACTGAACCTGTGGACGCTGATCTCTCTCACGCTGTAGGGCGGATGGCCGAGGAACAACAGGAACGAATGGAACCTGAGAGAGAGAGGATGAACGTGCTTTTCTCAGGTGTAATGCCATTTTTCTAACTGTTAAGAGTTGGTGTATTTTAGGCTGTTTGAGATTTACTCTAAAGGTTTCACTTTGCCGCTACCTGTTGATGATCCTGCGGTGGACAATCTTCAGGATGATTATCCTCTCGGCACAGTCTTTGAGGAAGTCGGACATCTTCTGCTTCAGCTGGGGCTTCATCTCATGCTTGGCGATCACCTTCAGGTGGTCCCATGAGGCTTTGCAGCGCCGCTCCATCAGACACAGGTTCTCCTGCAGCTGGTCGAAATCCACCTGACGGATGAGACGTTGACACAAATGAGGGTATTGTGTAGGACACAGACATGTAAAACTTCAACTTCAGTCCGGTCACTGTAAGGCACATTTTAAAGGCGGTGGGGAAGTTTTTGAAAATGTTTTGCAGAGTAAGGATGCACAATAAGAGGAATATAAAATACTTTTGCAGATCGCGTGATGGCTCCGATCTCGGAGTAGAGGTCGGTGCTCTGAGGGAAGTTCTCCACCACCACAGAGCAGACGTGATGCAGCAGTGACTGCTTGTGAACCGTGTCCTTCACCTCTGGAACCTTCTCCAGATACGTCATCTCGAAGCCTTTAGCCTGGACACAGGGACACACAGACTTACTTATTTACTTGCCTTACTTGTGTTATTTGTTTCTGTGTTTTCCTATGTAATGACAAACTCTCACAAAAATCCACTTACGGTTGTTTGTAAAATGAACATAAAAGGAACCAAATTATAGTGGCTAATATGTGATTTTTAATTTACTAATTACAGGCTAAGAAAATCCACACTTCTTTTAAACTACTAACTATCTCTACAAAGTACTGCAGAGCAGTAATACAAACAGGCTTGTCGTTATGTCCCAGTGTGATGATGGGAACCTGTGATGGCCGTGACTCACATTGGTGCCATTGAGGAAGTTTCCGATGGAGAGCAGCGTGGACAGGATGTAGCGTAAAGTTTTGTTCTTCTCCAGCTGCTCCATACCTTCCTTCATATCCTGCAGAGGTTCAGCCACTTCCTGGGAAGAGAAAAACACACACACACATCATTAGTTGAGTCAATTAAGGCTCCTAAAACCATGTGTTCAGTGAGTCTACAGTTATAAAAGTGGCGAGCAGGTGCACCCCGTGTCCCAGCGCTATTCATCTCGTCTTGTTGAGGTCGTGAGAGGTCGTTCAAAGGTTGCGGCCTCGGTCAACCTTCGCTATCAAACGTGCAAAAGCGGCATGAAGCCTTTGTTTTCCTGCGGCAGGTCCTCTTGCGTACATGTGTTTGTGTGCCTGCGCGGTATGTTGCCCTCCATTAAGCCTCCCACTACCAAACTGTCCCACCGAGTCGGGAACGCCACTCCGCTGAACGTGCAGTCAGTAATCATGCCTTTCATGGAGAGATTAAAGACAACTGCATCCTGCGGAAAGCCGTAAAATTCACAGGACAGAAAAGGGAGGGGGGGGGGGGTGTTGTTCATTCTCTGTGTTTTTTTCACTTTGAACTTCTCCTCCTGGATGCATTCTTCGCTCGAGTAAAACATGGTGTGCCCGAGGAAGACGAGGTGCCGCTAATAAGCGTGCATATTTCATTATGATGTTATGATGTAACTATGTTGATGTTTTGCAGGATGTTTTTTGTACTAAAAGGGATGTTGATACTTACTGACGCGGGACTAAAACACACACACACATACACACACACAAAAGCACACATGCTGCACACATTTACTCAAACCTTAATGGTGCGGAGTTCATTTGGCTTCGTATGTGTCTGTTTCTGCTTTAATAAAACCACATTCACTTGCTGAATATGATTTTAAAAGGGTTTTTGATAATGGTCTTGGCTTCCCCCTCTACATTCTTATGCTAAGTATCTAACTTTTTCCTTATTCAATCTGTCCCATGTTTACACAGACCTTCTCGGTTGCCTCGTAGTCCATCTTGAAGGCCCACAGTTGGAGCCTGGCAGAGAGCTCGCTGATGGAGGACAGAGTGAGGAGGAACTGCTCTGCTGAGCCCAGCGGGACGTCAGGGTTGGCCAGCTGGGCCTCCTGGATCTTCTGCTTCTCCTCCTCTGTGGGGATCATCGTCAGGATTTTCTAAAGGTGAGGAGAGAGTGAGGTCAGAGAAGACAGCATATATCATATATCATGTCTTCCTTTTCAACATCACCTGTATCCCTCACCTCTATGCCCTCCTTGTTGAGCGCGTACTCGTCAAAGTTGAGGATGGCCGTCTTGATAGTGCGAGGAGGAGGCAGCACCGTCAGACCGATGTTGATGGCGTTGCTCCTCTTGGAATCCAGAACGATGATCTCCTGGCGCTTGCCGTCTGCTGCTGTTTTCTAGGGCACAAAAATGGTAGGAGAGGGTCAACGCCGGGTCTCCCTCTTTCTCCTCTCGTCTCTCTCTCTCTCTCTTTTCTCTGTGTGGTCTGCTTTATGGTTTGGTAAGGATTAGAGGGATCATCACTCAGGTTACATTGACTGCAGCTGTGGGAACTATATGTTAAGTCGGAGCAGAAAATACCAACACAAATTAAGTCTATACAATATGTGTGTTTATGTGGGTGTTTTCATGTCTGGGGACATATTGTCACTGTATGTGAACAAATGACCTCACCACCACTTTATAAGGCCATTATAAGCTATTAATGGAAGGAAGTCGTAATATGTTACCACATAAAAGTGTAACAGAGTAGGTGTTAAGGCCTGGTTACTGCCACCAGGAAGTTATAGCCTCACCATATGGAGCCTGGTAGACTACAGTACAAGTTTGTGTTGTTATGCAATGTTAGACTGACTTCATTTTAAAGTATACATTTGATCTATCTGCAGTAGTTTATTGAAATACATCGGCATACGTCATGAACCTTAAAGGCAAAGACTTGAAGATTTAATAAAAAATGTGACTTTTAGTTATCCCTCTTTTTAACCATTGTGTTATTGATGATCTTTAATATCTACAGCACATACTTAACATTCTGATGCAAGAAAACTGAACTGAACCTAAAGAAGGCAGCAAAGAAGAGTCCTTCAAAGCAGTAACAAGTTAAGCTAGTCAGGTTTTCACTGACCTCTAATGGCTTCAGTATTCTGGTGGTCTTGGATTCTCTCATTAACTGGCAGCTTTGCTTAAGCCATGTTGCTACTACAGCTGCAGACCACCATCATACTGTCACATTACGTGTAGACGAGAAGCCGAGCTGTGGTGAGTTACTATCTGGTTCGGCGCTAACAGGACATGTGGTTTTGAAGCAGTGGCTCTGGAGTTCAAAGCTCGAGAGGCCTGGTTTCAGCTGCACCACCTTAGCAGACCATACTTTTCTTATTTAGAGTCTTTGTGAGAATTATGAAGGATTCAAAACCGCGCTGTTTGGTCAGGATCAGGACACACATGACCTTGTTTAACCCGTAAAACATCAACTTTCAAGTGCTGAAAATAACGGACAACAAATGTATGTACAGTACATGCCTTCTGTGGTTTATATGAGGAGCTGATTGGACTTTAAGTATGTGAAATACAAAATGTGGTGGATTAAGAATTTCACACACACACACATCTCATATATTGGTGCAAGATGACCGGCAAGATGACCAGGCTGAAATACATGAACAAACTGAGAGCACTGTACTTGGATCCACTGTGATAAATAATCAAGGCAGTATCATGCAGTGACACCATAAACTGGCGTTCCAAACCTCTCTGAACCCTACTGCTCGCTTACCTTTGTGACTGGTATTTCCTTCGATTTCGTTTCAAACAGGTGCTCCAGTTTGGCTGTGTCCAACTTCACTGGTTCCAGTTTGGACCAGAGCGAGTCTCCACTCCTCTTGTAGTCCCTGTACTGACCGTCTGTCGGACGCACCTGACCACAAACAGAGCAGGAATGGACTGCGTTAGGCAGAGACACGTGTTAGACTCCCATTTCCTACAATAAAAGAGGTAAATGAGAGGCTCTGAACACAAAAAAACCCACAAATAACAGCAGCAACAGGAGCATGTCGGGTGGGTCATGACCTGCAGAGGTGGCCCCTGATGACTACCTGGAAAACATCTTGCCCAACCGACAACATGGATCAAATATGTCTGACAAAATAAAATGGTAACATGACTGAATTCTTCCTCACACAGAGAGAAAGTGATATTGTCTACTGGTGCCCTGCAAATGTAGTAAGGTTAGTTATTGTAATCAAGAAAAACTGAAATTATGGAAAATTAACTTAAATTAAAAAAGTTGTGTGTACTTCGGAATATGGTGTGCAACACTGAATAGAAATAGATATGCAATTGTTTCTTTGGTCCAAAAGGCCTTATCTGGTAACTGTATCTTGACTCACTTCGCTCCAGAAGAGCCTGATTGTCTTCTTCTTCTTGTTGAAGAGGGGCGGCTCAGGAGGAGGAGGCACTGGAATTGAGGCACTACAGGAAGGAGGAGGAGGAGGCCTCATAATCCCAATCAGCGGTGGGGGTGGGGGGCAGCTGCCTAGCATGGGTGGGGGTGGAGGGAACCGGGGGATGCATGGTGGAGGAGGCGGCGGGGGCGGGAGGTCTCCGCATCCTCCCATCAAAACAGCGTCCAGAATGTCCTTGTCATCGTCCTCCGTCAGGTCGGTGAAGTTGATGTCCCCGATGCGCAGCTCTCGAGGGCTGGCCAGGAGCTGGTCCCAGATCGTGTCCGATTCCTTTTTGGGTGGGGGAGGAGGGGGCTCATTGGCTGGGACATCCAGGTGAGCGTGCGGCGACACCAGGTCCTTGATCAGGTCTCCAAACCGCTCGGCGAACGGTCGGATGGTCCCGCGGTGGTCCTTGTTGCTGCTCTCCTCGTTACCTCCCTGCTGCCCATCAGTGTCCTCCTGGGTTTCTTTATCCTCCCCCTCGCCTTTCTCTTTCTCCTTCTCCGCATCGTCTTCTTCCTCCTCCTCGTCACTGGGCTTCTTGTTCTGGGAGTACAGCATGTCCAGCATGAAGAGCTTGCTGTTGAGGAGTTTGCTGCTCTGCTCGTTCACCTCTGCCTCCTTAAAGCCTGATGGGGGTAACAGGAGATAGTGACATGAGAGAGAGCACACACTGCATGTCGTTGTCGATGTGGCTTTAAATCAAAGTACTGTAAGTATAAGCTGTAGGATCTGGTGGGTTTTAGAAATTAACCTTTAAAAAGTTAAAGTTAAAGTTTTTTGTTTTCATTTTTGCTAAACTTGACTCTTTTATGGTTCAACATACAGGCTTCCTTACACTGCATGTAGGCGAACTGTCACTGTGAGAAATGGCTTTTTGTCTTTTTTTTTTTTAATAAAAAAGCTTCCCAAAAGGGATTCACTTCACCAATCAACTCGCTTTATGCTGTTTCCCCACTGACAGATGCTCACCAACCAGCCTGATGGTACACACACTTTTAAAGCTTTCACTCATTTGCAGAAAGAGAAATCCCAACAGCGACATTCATCACTTGTAGCATATCTGGAGGGCTTGTGTGTTAGGAGGAGGTGTAAGGAGGAGGCTTTGAGACTATACTACATTTAAAGTAAGGCATTGTGTTGCATTTGTATCTGCTGCTGTAAACTGGAATAATAATAATGACACCCACTCATCAAAAAAATTGCCCAGTAGTGTTACTGGTGACAACAGATTCCACATTGTAACTTAATACATGACTGTAGTTTAGTACTGAAAGTCTTGAATGAGGGGGGTATAGGATAAGGAGGTAATAAGGATTATAAATTCTGGATAAAATCCTTAAAAGCATCTTACTGACTTCCAACTAGACTAGGAAATGTAACTTGAATATGAGTTCGCAATGCAATATAAAACTGCTCACCATTCTCACTGCTCCCCCTCTCCTCCCTCTCCAGAGTGCTGCTGGCAGAGGAGATGCTGGAGGCCGAGCAGTTGTCCTTCTCATTCACTTCCTCATTCTGTCGTTCCTTGTCGCTCAGGATGCCGCTGTCCTCTTCCGCCTCCTCTTTTTCCTTCTCTGGTTCCTGCTCACACTCTTCGCCTCCCTCCTCCTTTTCTGCTGCTGCCTCCTCCTGTACTTCCTCCTCTTCCTCCTCTTCCTCCTCTTTCTGTTCTTCCTCTTCTTCAGCAGTGGCCTCTTTTTCCTCTGTTTCTACACTGGCACTGGAGTCATCAGCTTCTCCTGTCACAAAATAAAAAAAAAAAAAAATCAGTGTTACTTTATCCTCTAGAATTCCGGTTTACTATCCATATCTCTTGTGCTTTGATCTGACTTGCTGCAGTAACTCCCACAGAAGCCCACTGTAACGTGCGTGACTTATCTGCAGAGAAATACTGTTTTAAAATATGTGACATCTTTGATTTTAAAGGTGCCTCTGTTTAGGCCGCACATGGGGCACCTCTGTGCAACTAGAAAAACAAAAACGCAAACCCATACACTAATGTAAACAATATGGCAGGTACAGAAAGCCTGGTTGTTGCAGGACCAGGATATGAACAGGAAATGAAGAATTAAGTTCCTGTTTACATCAAAACACACTCATGTACACAGCACAAACACACAACTCAGCGGTACAGTCCATGCAGTGATGCAGGCGGGGTTAAAATAACACAACACTGTGAGGCCTCATACACTCGCCTGTTTGAGCTACTGTAGCTCAGCTCATGGCTGTGCATGCACTCAGCACCAAAACAAGGCTTTTCCTCTTACACAAGATCTTTTGGCAAAAAGGTCTTTCAAAAACCCATTTGACCTTTTCACCCATGTCCTCTCTCTGAGTGTGTTTTTTTTTCTCCCTACATCCCCCTCCCGATGGTGTCCCCCACTCTCCCTCAGTATTTTCCACAATCTGTCTCGTCTCCTCTTCTTTTGCTCGTGCCTGCATGCTGTTTAAATGGTAGGCTGCAAACTGAATCCGTTAAAGGTTAAGAATGATTGCTCTGGGGCGCACTGTTGGGAATTGAACTGGCAACCCTCTGGTTTTAATTACAAGTCCCCAAAGTATTAACCAGCATAATATGAAGTCATACAAGTGGTCAGAGACTTTAAACCCAGGATTTTCATGAAGTCAATCCCCCAACTTTGTTACTATTTAAGGTGGCATTTTTCAGCAATAGCTATTTAATGTATTTACATTCAGTAGTTAACTCTCTACTTAGTAATTTTCATTCAGATTGCTTTTACATAAATTAAGCGTTCAATGTATGTACAGAATTAGCACTGACATCAGTCCTTAATTCAAAACACTTCCAGAAAAATATGGTAATTTTCAGCATTTTTTGACAGCAGATCAGTTTAAAATGTTAGGGGGAATAAAAGAGCAAGACAGAGTAGCCACATTGCACGCATCCAACTGTTTAGCAAGGTAACAAACTCCTTCATGTGCTCTTCTGATGTCTACCACACTCTACTAAATCTACTTACAGCATAAAATCAGACTGTGGTGAGTTTGTGTGGCTGCACTGTAAACAGATACACCTGTTCTTTTGTATTTTTGACATAGTAGCTACTCAGAAAGTGTTATACTGTAATATTGAACCACAGTTGCTGGTACAATGTTAGCCACAAATGTCCCCAAATCAATCATGATTGAAATCTTAATGATTACTATTGTATTGAACGCAATGTTTCTGCCACCATCATTCATAATATATACCAAAATATATGCCAGACTATAGTATAACATAATAAAATCATCTTATTTTCAGTAGGAGTAATAGTAGTAGTAGTGCAGTACTAGCTGGAGAACTGGCAGCAATCCTAGTACTAGTAGTCAAGGTAATGCTCCTGAATACTATTGTACTATTGCATTTTAATGCTAAACCTAAAAAACGCATTTTGCACTTGTTAATAACTCACATCACCATAGAGACACCATGTTGTTAGTCAATACTGTGCATAGTGCCTCAGTATATGACAGCTACTCTATCAAGCACTATTATGAGTTGTCCTACCAGTCTCAGAGGGCGTGTAGGGGGTGGCGGAGGTCCCTGCTTCGAGGTCAGCTTCTGCGTCCTCCTGGGAGGCGAAGGAGGAAGGGGTGCTGCTGCGTGATGACGAGGGCCAGGCCTCAGACGGTTCAAAGGTCAGGTTGAGGTCAGCGCGAGTCCTCGACACCCGGACGTGGTCCCTCTCGTACTCCTCCGCTGCCAGACGCTCTACGTTCTTATACCTGGAGGTGAGGGACAAACAGGGAAGATCAGAGGAGGAAAGAAGCAAAAATAGTGACAGAGACAATGCAGCATCTCTTTTGCCTTCCTCCACAGTACTGCTGTCAGGACTGGCCTTGCTCTAAACTAAACCACTATACTCATCACAAACTTCCAACCTATGTTTACCTTAAAAGAAACTCAGACTATTCCTCCGTGTTCTCTCCTCTACACTGCCATGCCACCTCCTCACACTATGAGCCCACCTCATTCCCCTTCTTTGCCTCATTGATCGTCCACAGAGCATTCAACGCACCCTCATTTCCTTCAGTCAAGAGTTTCACTACTCTGCTCTCCTATCGTCTCTTATCCTGTCTAACCAAATACTCAGCAATCACCAGCAGTCTAAATATGCAGGCGGATGGAGTTTAGAGAACAGGAGACGGTGAAAGGGAGGAGGGTGTAGAAGAAAGGAGAACGACAGGAGAGAAGAATGGGTGAGATGGGGAGAAGTAAATGCTAGTTTGGCTGCTGAAAGGCCAAACATCAGAAGTGAATCAGAGTAAACCTGTTCAAGATGTGCCTCGGTCGGTTCTCCTCCCTTGTCCTTAGCCTTCCTCTCTGCCTCCTTTTCTCCCCCTACCAAATTTAACCACTCAACCTGCCGACCAGATCACAGATTTAGGGCACTGAATCAACCGCCACTCTCTCTCTCTCTCTCTCTCTCTCTCTTTCTTTCTTTCTCTCTCTAACCCCTCCTCCTTCCCACCGTACCATGAATGTGTGGAGCTTCTGTTCAGACTTCATTAGCATCAGGCCACTTCAGAGGTCTGAAGAAACTGGATACCAATATGTGTGTGTTTGTGTGTATGTGCATGTGATTAGGAGTGAAATGGAGCGAGAGAGCCAACCGCGCGTTTTGTGCTTCAACTTGGGCCAAAACCTTCAATATGCTGTACGTCCTTTGACACTTTGACATAAAAGGAGTTGAGTGATAGTTTGCAAAATACTCTAACATACCAGACAATCACCGTAAGCCTTGTTTATGCCCATTAATCACTCTCTGATAAGCTTTTTACTGAATGTATCTGCTAAACTGTGCTCAAGACAACAACTAATCAGACTAAAGGGAATGCCATTAGTTTTCCAAGTATTCGATCATAAACCAAAGTTCCAATTGTTTTCAGAGGCTTTAACAAACTGAAATTATTTGCGACATGCTTCAGGAATCCAGCTATAGTTGAACTCCATTAACAATCATTTTTGGACTCAGTTGTCTGTCATTAAGGCCATCAATTTTCATGCTAGACCTTTTTGTCCAGGTGTTACAGTCTGTATGTTGTCAGGCAGATGCATCCCCCCGGGAGGTGAGCTGGGGTCAGAACTCATGTTTTCCTAATAACAGTGATGCTCAAATACACCATAAATACATCACCCTCTCCTGTGGATACATCTCCCACATGCTTGCTCAGCAGCTCATCTCTCTCTTTCTCTCTCTCTGGCTTTCTCTTCACCTCTGCCTGACTTGTGTTCGTTTCCTCCGTCTGTTGTTGAATCCAACTGCTCTCAGTTTGTCTTTCTTTCGCTCTGACAGCCTTTATTTCTTTTTTCGCTTGGACTCTGATAGTGTGTGTTATTGTGTCAAAGCTGCTTTAAATTGAGTGTGAAAGAGGTCTGAGCCTGCAGGGAAGAAAACAGCACTTGGTGCAGTAAATAGACTGTCAATATATATGTACTGTGATGATCAGCACATTGGACTTGGCTTTTATGCAGTTGCCAGCGGTCCTTACTCATATATGGCTGCATCGAGCACTATCACATTCAGGTCTGATCGTGCTCGACCTCAAATACCCTCCTGAGTAAATCTCTTGCTTCCTGTGATTCCAATTTGCACACAAACATACATTTATTAGCCTCATGAAAATTCTTCTTGTGTGTGTGTGTGTGTTTAAACGTGCATGTGCTTGAAAGTTGAAAGCGTGTCGGCGCATGTGCACGTGCGTCCAGTGTGAAAAGCTTGACGAATCCCGGAATCTGATTTTCTCACAGGATGCAGCCAAAACAATCAAGCCCCTGGCAGAGCGCGGCAGTTAAAATACAGCTCCATAAGAGAGGAGAAAGCAAAGAGGACGGAGCAAAGAAAATCAGTTCAGTATCCCCCCAGCCTCTGGCAGCGAAGGGCACCTTTTTAACCTGAAAACAATTACACTATTACAGAGCTTCCCAAACCACAGGCTGAAACACATTCCTGGTGGGTTCAGCTGTTCTGTGAGTGTGTGCTGTTTTGATTTAGTGCACACACTTACCTCTCCTCCCGCGCAAGCCGAGCCTCTTCCATTTTATCCACATAGTCGCGACTGTGAGAGACACACAAACGAAGAATTGTAAAACATAATAATCGCACTGTACTCCAGCATGTTCTCCTGTTGACCTGCTAGTGTGAACATGACGTGTTCACACTCATGCACATCATGCGGTTAAGGTATTGGTGTAACTCATAATTCCATTTGTTTTCTGTGGTAAAATCACTGGAACTCTTCACTTAGTTTTTTTTTTAAAATACTCATGAAAGATGCTTTTGAGTTGCATTATTGTTCCAGCGTTTTAACCGTACTTGACCCATCAGGATATTCTAGGATCGGGATATTCTTTAAATTGATTTGAAATTTCAGTTTTATGTAATATATTGTCTCATCTTGAAATGCTCTTAAAAACAAAGTGGGTGATGACTCACCTGTGCTTGTTCCTCTCCTCCCTCTCTATCCTCTGCAGTCTCTCCTCTCTCTCCACACGGCGGCGCTCTCGCTCGGCCGCCAGAGACTCCTGGTGCTGCCGATATGAGGAGGACAGTAGACCCCCCAAAGCAGGCCTGAAAGAGAAAGACAGAGAAAAAAAGTTTGGTTGCAGCTTTGCACAGACAGATGGATGCTGTGGTCGCAAGACATTTTCCTCTTTATTATCTATTGATTATCTTGCCATGTACAACAGACTTAGATGCTGTTTTGTTTTTATCAGCACTATTTTGATCTGTTGCATCATTGTGAGGCAAAATGGCGGTTATAAACAACTAAATCTGTTCATGACATAACACAGCACATGGTCCTTGCATATGCAGAGCTCCTGTGTGTGTAAGTATGTATGTAACACACCATAAATTATGTGTTTTAATGACTGTATTCTCTGTGGAGGAAACAGGAGCAGCTTGGTAAGCAGGGAACCAGAGAGCTGAGGTCACATTCACTTCACAGTCCACACTTGTTACACATGTAACAAACATACATGTAAATGTATTTGCGCGTGAACGCATTTACCGTACACGGGTGTGTATTTTCAACGATGTTTTCATGTACTTGTGCAGGCACATGTTGGTGCAGACTCCTCTTACCTGGAGTTGGTGGGCGTACTTGGAGTGCTGAGAGAGGAGTAGGACGTGACACCGCCATTCCTGGGTGAGAAAAGGGGTGACAAAATGGGTGACAGTGAGTGACCTCTCCAGTCACCCAGCTACAGAACACCCTGTTGACTATTTCGACAATGTGAAACTGGTGGCGAGGAACGAATGTGACACCTTGATATGTAACTGGAATACTGTTGGTGCAACACTAGAGTGACCCTAATTAGTAACTGCTGTAGTGTTTATTCCATTATGTTTCTGGAAAATCCCCGGCAGGGTGTCTCTCCTTACTTACAGTCCACTGTGAATATAAAAAGATCCTTTTGTATATAATCTATCTATAATCTATTTTGTATATCATCTGTTTGAATATGCACAGTTGTTTGCAAACGGGGCTGTAAATAGTATCACCTGAATATAACATCATCATAAGCAGCTACGTACTGTATATGTGAATAGTCAGTTATATGGGAATACAGTCCTATCCAGCGAGAGAAAATCAAACCCAACAGTGCTATACAATGATATCAAAGTGGACACCGAATGGAGACAGTAGGAATGAGAAAAAGCAAAGTTCTATTGAAATGATCAAACTAAGAAGCAAGAAGTAACACTACAGCTATACAGGTGAAGAGCTGAAACAGGCATCTGTGCCGTTCTTGAAAAGAGGGGAAAAGGCAGTGGGAAACAAAGCCAGGATGGTGCTAACCATGTGCTGACAGAACTAAGAAGAGATGTGAAAGAACAATAGGTGATAATAAGAGCGCTGACAGGCTGAAAGGTGTGAAGCCGTGCAGTCAAAGAAGTGAAAGGAACTGGTGAAAAAGGTGATGAACAACAAAAGTGATGCAAAGAGATCCAAAAGCCAGAAACAGAAGTGGAAAGTGAAAAAGTGACTAAAAAGGTGCAACGTCGAAGAGATGCAGGGAAAGCTTTCTGTGCTTCTTGAGGTCGTGGGACACTGAGCTCTGCTGCCCGTCTGACCTGGGAGACGTAGTTTTGGGTGACTCCTCACTGGGTTTGGCCGGAGCCGGGTGCGACGGCCCCTCATCGAGGTCGTAGGAGAAGAGGTGGAAGGGGGAGTGGGGCAGGTAGGGCAGGCGGTCGGGCGAGGGACGGGAGCTCCCGCGTGATGGCGGACTGACCTCCTTGGTAGCCGGGACGGTGGCGACGCACCTCTTCCTGGCCAGCAGGGAGGCCAGGAGCGAGGGCTGGGCCGGCGGGCTGAGAGGGGAGGAGATGGGGAGGGAGGAGATGGGGGATGAGGGGGAAGGGAGGGTGAGGGCTGGGGGTGGTTCAATCCGATTCCGCTGCGGCTCCTCTTTCATATTCTCCTTTCTGGAAGTGATGGTGATGGACTGGAGGGTTGTTCGTTGAACTATGGGCGGAAGATGTCTAGCCGGGCTACAAACAGAGGCATGGATTGAGAGGAATAAATGGATGAAAACATTACTGTGCAAATGTAAGACAAGTGGCACCATGTGTACAGGCGCTGTAGAGCATTGCATTGATACTAATAACTACATAGTGAATAGGCCACAAGGAGATCAAACCAACCAGCAAACTGACAAAAGAGACATCTAACAGATGTGTGGCTTTATATAAAGAGCCTCCAGATAAATAAGAAGACCACAGGACATTATTTCATTTTCATGTTACCACCATGTCCTAAAATACCTGGGGGTGGTCTGTATAGACACTGTATCAGCCCCCTGCTGCTCATCCGAATCAGACTCAGTCACTGGAGTCTCCTCTTCCTCCTCCTCCTCCTCCTCCTCCTCCTCCTCTTCCCCCTCCCCCTCCGCCTCCTCCTCCTCCTCCTCCTCCTCCTCCTCCTCCTCCTCTTCCTCCTCCTCCTCCTCCTCCTCCTCCTCCTCCTCCTCCTCCTCCTCCTCCTCCTCCTCTATCACATCCTCACATTCCTCCTCTCTGTGGAGGCAGGGGTGGGGGTGGATGAATGGATGGATGGGGAAAAAGTTTAGGGGAAGGATTGAGGGAGAGATGATGCGATACATAAGTTTAGCATGCAAATGGAAATCACCACACATTTGAAGAAATAAACAGATGGAACAAAGGAAGGGCAGAGATGGAGGGTTAGATGAGACGGACGTGTGGAAATGATGTTTGCAGCTGCACAACCAAAGCACATAAACTCAAACAAGGACATGACATCTATCAGATAAAGATAGAGAGAAAAACAAAAGGACTGAGACAAGTGAAAATCCAAATGAAATAAGAGGAAGAGGGGGATGAATGGTTCTCATTACACACGCCATGCCTCCAGTTAGGGAGTTTTACATACACAAATACAAAATACAATGACAAGGAAGAGGGAAAGGAAGGCTAAGAGGAGAATATACCATGGCTGACCAACTGACTTGAGATCAGTGCCACCAATCTGTTTTCCCAGTGAAACCAGATGAGCCTTGTTGCAGTCGAGTCAGCGTGCGCTGCCAGGTGTTGTTCCACAAGAGCAGAGCCACGTGTGTGTGACGAATGGGACGGCCAGTAAAGTCGTGTTTGTTTTTCTGTGTGCGCGTGCATAATATGAAGCAGGATGCAGCCACTGACAAAAACAACTTTCACCCATCACATCATTCCATAAAACATATACGCAAATGGATTCTTCTCACACAATTACGCACATTTTCACTTCTGTTTCAAGATAGAAATGTGTGCTAGTACCTTACACGCAACCACCACTTTAATATTTCGTCTGTCACTCTGACAGGATAAAGACGTGATGTGAGGAGGCACATGAAGGGAGTGAAGGAGCTTCAGTGGATGAGAGGACATAGAGAGGAAAGATTTACCTGAGGTAAGCGGCTACAGCTGGCTCCTAATTCCCCTTTTTGTGCGCACACAGCACCGAAATAAGCCTGTGCTGGTTTAATAATGCTTGTATTAGAATTACAAGCAAACCCTGAAGGCTTGTGCGGCTGCCGGGAGCTTTTGTATGTCTTTTAGTGGAGTACAAGTCCACACAAGTGTTTCATTGCAGAATAAAAAAAAAAAAACCCACTCAGAGTGCTTTATGTGACATGAGGCACACTAGTGGCTGTTACAGCATGTGGGTGAGGAGCAGCGGAATGAAAAAGTAGGGCAGAAGGCCACAGAGGTCAGTAGCTGACCGTTACCTGTGAGACCTTTGAACTTACATGGATGGAAGGAAACCTGACAGTGCTCTGGAGCAGAAAGTGACAGTTAGAGCGTCTCTCTCTTGGGTGCAGTTAACACATGTGCATCTCGTGAGTGATGGCTGAATATTTGATGATGTTTTTGCCACTCTTTCTACCTGCAACCTCTTTTATCCCGCTCCTCTGTTATGACCTGTTTTTTTTTTCCCTCACCTCTCGCTCAAGTCCTCAGCTCTCTGTCCGCTGAAAGGCTGGAAGCCGGCTCTCTGTGGGGACGCTGGGCTGCAGGGAGAGGCATGACCAGATCGCCCGAGAGAGGCCCTGCGGCTCCGCCTCCTCTCCAGGCCGCGCTTTTTGTCCCCGCCCCCGAGGCTGACTCGTCTGCGATCCCGGCGTCCCATTGGCGGAGGCTGGCTGTCATCGTCGCCATCCTCATGCCGTAGGGTCGCCTGCGAGAAAAGGAGATGTGGGATCGGTGACAGGAGTTTCACACAGATAACTTTGGTGGTTGTAATCATGTGGCATAATTTTCACCGGATGTGAGCAGCGCTTACGAACTAAAATCTGAACTTTACTAAAAGGCAAATATTAACTTGCAATATTTTCCTTGTGATCGTGTGACTTTGTGTGTCTCAGACCTCATAGATGTTGAGCTGCTCAACCAAGTCCAGATCAGTTCCTTTCCGGCCCAGGTGTCTCTGGGACACTGTCTCCATGCCCTGCTCCTCCAGGCCGTCCACCATATCATAGAAGGAGTCCTGGTCAGGTAGAGCTGCAAGCGTCTGCAAAAAGAAAAGGAGACAGATAAGTCATCAAGGTGTAACTGAGGTTTAAAATGCTTTGATTGGGAATATTTTGGTGGCTAAAATATTTCAATATTGCAAACTCAGTGATGTAATTTTTGTTGTGTTATGTCTCATGTTTTTCTGTTATTTCCTGTTTTATTTGCGCCGTTTAACTCTCGTTTAAGGTCCCTTGACTTCCTAGATTTGTGAAATCTAGATTTGTGAGCCGCACACAAATGTGCATAACTAAAGAATTAAATGACAAAACATGAATTAAAAATGAAATGAATGAGAAATGAGAAAAGACATGATATGTTTTTAAGTGTGGCCTGATCGGAGTTATATTTTCCTGTACTTGACAATAAAAATGATAGAAACATTCAGTATATAGACGCTTAAGACATGGACACCTTATTGATGAGGGTCATGGCGTAGACCAGCAGCTCTGTGTCCACTCCGTCCTTCTCATGCAAGATCTCCATAGTGTTGGACCACGGCTTGCAGCCTGGAAATCAGCCAGTTACAAATAAAAACATGAATTACTTATGTGACGCTCTACCTGACCACCCCACCCTAAATACCCTCCAGCTCACAGTCAACAGAATCATGAATGAGAACACGTTCCTCAGCAGCCGGCGGCGTGCTAACTCATCTATACCTCTCTTGCTGTCCACAGAGGTGATGGCTTCTATCAGCAGCGGGGAGTTGGACTCGGAGTACTCCACAAACACCAGCAACAGCTTCAGAGCTGTTTTCACCACCAGACGGAACTAGAGAGAGGGGAGGGGTTCAAAGTTACAAACTCACAGACACAGGAAACAGTACAACCAATGGATGCATCATGGTCCTGAGGCTGGAAATTTGTAATGGTTATCTTTTTCCCTGTGCCCCCATCATGATATGTCTTTAAATCCTCAACTTTGATCTTTCGCTGCTTCTTGACCAGACAGTTGAAAGTTAGACGCTTCAATGACTAGATGAAATTCCCTGACAAGTTTAATGACAGGCAAAGATAGGGATCATATTTGTTGTATAATGTGCTATGGTGTGTCCATATTAAGAATAAATCAAAATACTTTTAAAATCAAAAGAAGAAACAATACAATGTTGGGCTCAAGGCACCGAATCAAGATGGATACTTTGAGTGCAAAGCAGATGTGCACCTTTAAAAATGAAAATATCACAAATCAACAAAAGACACCATCCTCAGGTCAGGACATAGGACACAATCAGGAGCAGTTGTGTTTGTGTGTCTGTTTCTGGGTATGAAAGCTAAAAATAATGCTCTCCAAACAACGAATGGCTAGCTCAGGGCATAGTGTGTGTGTGTCTGTGTGTGTGTGTGTGTGTGCTGAGGCTATACGTATGCTCGGCTATACCTTTGATCCAACAAGAGTGTACAACCACTCGATTGTCTCAGCATGCCCAATGACACCGTTCATCCCGTCTACATACAGCATGATCTGTCCCAGGGCTGGTGGGTAATAAACAGAGAAAGTTAGATGATTCAATGCTTACTGTGAACAAATCAAGCACAGCGAATGTAAACTAATTAATTTCAGCTTTTCCCAATAAGTCATATTGTTATAGACTAAACTACCCATCAGTATACAAAGTAGTTCCACCTCAACCTGCTCTCACGTTAATGAACAAAACTGATGTTATATATTCACTTTCAATTCTTATTACTTTTTGTTTATAACACTTCTGGTAACAGAAAAGAAGACCTTCATTTTTAGTATTTTTACATTTTGCTAGATTTACTTAAGGGATAACTTTTACAAATTTTGGGTTTAAAATGAGTAGGTACAAAAGGTTTTATTTGCCCAGTAGACTGCATCAGTCAGCAGCCCCAAACGAGCTGCGAACAGGCTACAATGGCTGTAATGTAATACTATGGGGCATACGGCTAGTCAAATTACATCCACTAAAAGTGCTTGTTTTTGCCACTGACGGGCTCAGATTCTCATTGGAAGTGTCTGAAAATATAACAGAAAGTATCTCTACTGATATAGACCTGTGAAATCTTTTTTTTTGAAAGCCATTATATTGCTGTACTCAAAGCCACCAGACTCCATTGACAAAAACAGTAATTTTACTTCATAGAATATGTGAGTTGCTGGACTATCTGCTTGGTGGAGTCTGGTTTCTTTAAACCAAGAGATATAACAGCTGTATCTGGTCACACAAATAGGAATGTTACAGGTCTGTCACAGTGATCTGTTCAGTAAAGTTGGAACCCGCTTCAAATAACAATCTCAGTCTGTCAGGGGCAAAAACCAAGCACTGTTTAGTGGACACACTTTGATGGGCACATTTACTTTTGTCATTCACCGCAGCTAGTATGCAAGGCACTGGCCTAAACATCAGGAATAAGTTAGGTTTTTATGAGGACACTTCCACATTCGCTCAAAATCGTGTTCCAAAAAAGGAAGCACATAGTGAGGACCTCTATTGGATCTCACAGCTTTCTGATTAAGGAATTAAGAAACTATTAGGCCGACGGTCCCGCCCCCTGAATCGACCTCGCTGTCCGACATTGTTGTAATCTCGTTAATGCTAGCTCTGGTAGTCAGACGTCAAAGGTATGAGCAAAGCAAGCAAACTGTTCAGACTCGGAAGCTGTCAGTGTCGCTGTGTTTATATTGTTTGGCTGTTTATTTGGCAGGTCAGTCTGTTAAACTTGAAGTCAGCATGTTGTGCAGCCAATGCGACCAAAAATGATGGTGATCAAAACATATTCTCTTTTAGACTCTTTTAGATTTGCAGAATATCAGCTGCTGCAAGACCAGCAGAGGGTGTGATTATTTAAGGAAGATGTGGGAGAAAGATTTGGATTGTACTTTGGAGGAAGGAACGTGGAAGGGGATTCTTCATGTTTAAAAAATGAAAAATTCAATAAAAAATGTGAATTACAAAATTATCAGCTGCTGCATGTTCACGCACACATTTCAACAAAAACTAATGCTTATTTAAAGATTGTGTTATGTTCACATACAGTCACTTATGCCAGCTGGGTTGTTAAACCTGTTGAACGTGCTGATACATTATCATGATATAAATAAATAGCTGTAAATGCCTGTCACCACAGTGTTTTCACTAGTTGGGGGCTTTAGCGCGTTCTGCTCAGGGACGACAACTGCTCAGAGCTGCCCCTGTAAGATGTATCATGTGGCTGCAAATAGTGAGTCATTAGGCAACTAATAGCAACAACAACACTCCATAATTATGCTACTTATGAAATGCTTTTCCATGACACGTTTCATGTGGAAATTATGGAAAAGAAACTATACCTCTTAATATGTAATTCTGGTAGTTCTGGTCAGCCTCTGCTCCCACTTTGATGAGGCAGGTGAGACCTTCAGCGATCACAAACTCATGGACCAGATCTTTGTCATCCTGAAGTAAAACAGAGAGAGACATTGTATAAAATAAGTTAGTACACTGGCTGCTTTCACACAGAACCACACAAAATCCCTCCTGAAACGTATGCTTTTATTAGTGTATTCATGTTGCATTCTCTTTTGTTACCACATGGTGTCGTTAAAGTGCAGGATTAGGGTTAAAAGTTGACAGCCCATAAAACTTTCTGCCCCCCTGTGTTTCGCAAGTTGCTGCTTTTGACACATCATCTGTTGTAACAACAACAGAAACCAAAAGGATGATGAAAACACTTTAATGTAGTCGTCTGACCAAGGACTCCTAAACTAATGCTGCCTTCAGGGGCACTGTTTAAGATCTAACGTCTTACTTGGGCTCACTCAAGGGCTTTTGGTGAAAAAATAAGCATGTAGAGAAAGCCTGAGAGAAAATCATGTCATTGGCAGAGGTTGTATGTCTTTTGTAGAAACCAAGCTGCACACGATTTATGCAGCAGTTAATTAAATTAATTAGGATCAATAGATTTTCATTCAACGTCACTACCTTTGCCATCATGTACTGACGTGACTTCAATGCTCTGGCTAAATTTAATAAAGTCTTAAAGTTTCTGGGCAATTTAATGTGTGCAAATGGTAGTCATGGTACTTACAATACCAGTTAAATGCTGGAATAGTTCCCACATTGCTGTTTTGCTTGATGAACTATGTGTTACTATATTTGAGCGTTCTTGTGTGTGTAGTCCAGAAAAAGCCCTTGGTATTTTACGTGGCTGACTCCTCTCTTCTTAGAATAAAGATTCACACAAAAACAAATGCGAACAGCCACACACACACACACACACACACACACGCAGGGAGAGAAATGCCACGTTGATGGAGATCCCTGTCATCATGGAAGAGCACAGTGGCCACAATAACCAACTGTACTCTACAACAACAAACTGACAGTAATTGCATGTGAAATATGTGTGTGTTACCTGAAAGATTTGCTTTAGAGAGAACAGTGCCCTTCTCAAGTCCCGTCCATTGGAGTTATACAGTCTTTCTGAAGAGAGAGAGAGACACACAAAGACGTGGTTATTTGACAAACAGTACCAAGGCTTGGTAGAGTGACCCAAACAGAGAATGTTTCCACCTGACTTGACGCAACCTTTTTTGACACAGTCTGTTTGCATTGTTTATTCCCACGTGCACCTTTCATCTCTCCCCAGTGTTTCATGACTAGATTGATAAAACTCGTAAAGCGAAATGAGTCTCAGCTGTGCAAAGGTTGCCCAATAAGTTTGATGTGTGAGATGGAACGCTGGGAGTCGATGGAACCAGTCACACCACACGGCTCTGATCACCTGGGACATCAGACACTTTCACCGTGTCCTCACTCGATGAGCAACACGTGCATGATCTCTCACACACACACACACACACACACACACGTTGCAGTGGTGATTAGAGCTGTATAGGAATGTTAATGAGCTGCTGGCAGGGCTTCAGCGGTGAGGTATTCAGGTCACGACTCGGAAAGCACTCAGAACTGACGGCTGCGAGCTCTTGTACCACCACAATGATATTTAGCCTTATTATTTCTATCCTTGAACACAAAGAGATCGTCAAAATACAGCTATGCCATTACAGGCCTTTAAAATGTAAAATGTAACCCTAAAATAACCCTTTTCTATATCTGGGGTTTGTTTATTTTAGTTCGTCTGGTACTCCATCTTTATAATGCTTTATCATATTCTATAGCATGTCTTCCCTTAATAATTACCATACTTATACTTGTACTATATTTGATCTGAAATTGGCATTTTTGTCCAAAAATTATCGTGTTGCTTAAGAACCACAAGTTCTGATTTCTTGTTAAGACTATGTAATAAAGTTACTAAGTATTACTAAGTGCTGTTGTTTTAGTACATTTTATAATACTTCACATCATTCCTTTTCATTTGTCCAGCCCTGTATGTATTTGTGTATTACACAGTGCTTGTATTTACATGCACATACCAGTGGAATGATCAAAATATTGTTCCTGTAAGTGCTCTTCTTTGGGCTAAAAGTCTGTTTAGCTGAGTGTCCACACTGTCCATTTGTGAGTTTAGAGAGTTGTTTCAGGTTCGGAAACTGCATGTGTAAATCCTGAGGTTATATGTTGATGATAAATCCCTGAGCCCAACAGGAGGAGGGGGGGAAGGTTGAAAGCGTTTGTAGGTAAGGGCCTGCCGTCTGGAGCTCAGTGGTAACCGACGTTAAGCTAGACAAGGCTAACCCAAGGCCAGGGTCAAAATCATTATCATTCCGCACACAGACGAAGAATTACAGGCCTGTCTGTCTCTCCATCTGCAGGACCCTCACTGTGAGATCAGCATTCGTGAAATACATCTGTGATAGTCTACAGCAGAGATAACCACATCATCCAAATCATAAGTGCCAAGAGGCATCTGGCACTAATGCGCATAAATCTGTGGGAAAAAGTGACTACAAAACTCACCCAAAAGCAAAGAACATTTTAGGAAGGAAAGAGAGGAAAAAACATTTATACATGCGCATTAAGGAGGTGAACTAAGAGGAGAGGAGAGGAGAGGAGAGGAGAGGAGAGGAGAGGAGAGGAGAGGAGAGGAGAGGAGAGGAGAGGAGAGGAAAGGAAAGGAAAGGACAGGAAAGGAAACAGGCTTCATGCCAGTGTCTGATTTAAGGACAGAAGGCCAAGTGCTTCTGGGTAATCAAAGCAAGAAAGCCGAAGATGTGGAATTCCCCTTCCACTACATACATATATGTCTGTGCCATGTCCTTTGAGTAAAAGGTTGACTGAGCTACTGTCGTCCGCCTGACTGAACAGAGTTTAAACTGAGGGCCTGGCAGTTGTAGAGGAACAAGCACAGTGTTTGATTGTGTCGAACCCCACTTGACATTTATTGTGACCTGCGGCACAGAGGAGAGTCTGTCCTGTGTGACTGTCATCAGGAGGGTCAACGTTATTGTCTTTAAACGGAGGAGAACACAGACAGGCGGCAGGTGCAGCGACCTGCGTTTCACTCGCCACATCACAACAAACTCCAAACTGTGGCTCGGCTATAACTCCTCTTTTCAAACAGCCGGTTTGGTGTGACCACCTTGTCCACATTTCTTCAGGTTTCCCTGGAAATCAAGTGGTCACTTAATGACGCGGGGAACACTCCGTCTGGCCCTCGAGCGTCAGCGGTTCACTCAGTCGGTCACGTGTAATGTTCATGTTCTTCATCAGGCCGTGAGTGGGGCTGTCAAGGTAACCTTTCCAAAACCTCTGCTGTCCATCAGGAGCATGTCAGCAGCAGCGATAAGCCATAAACTTGGCTTGATTCATTCTGGTGTAACGCTAGTGATGTGAAAAGGTGAGCACGCTGCATTATAATTAGCCGCAGTTCACGAGGAGAACACACACAGAAATAAATGTTTAGAAAGTATATCTTTAGTATTCTGGATGTCAGTTGGACTGAACGTACATAACTGATTCATTATCCCAGCTGGATACAGATCATGTATAATACATATGTATGTTGTATATTATACATAATGTATTTGAATGATCTTCTCTCACAGATTTTCTTGAATCAAACATCTTCATTTTCTTGATTCTAAAACACAGAGAATTCCTCACTTGTTTGGTAAAGTTGTTGAGTTTATTAAGATGCTTTCTGCAGTGCACAGTTTCATCAACGGTGTCACAGTCATGCCAACATTAACATCGTCATGGCAATAGCCTGTAGTCACCTGACAGTCGCTAACAAAGTCTTGTCAACATAATTACACTTCTGCTCCAGAGTAAACGGAGTTTGACATCCTAAATAATCAAAGGGCCATTTTCCCATTGGCACAAAGGGCTCCAGCTGTCTTAACACTGCATGTCAAGAGTGATGGTGCATTCAAGCTGGAAATAGTTTAAACAAATCTCTCGCACCTTCAACCTCTGGGCCAAACAGCCTGGTCTAACTACACTGCTTCAGGGCCTGCATCTCTTTAGAGGGAGATGATATGTAGGGAGAAATAACAGTAAAACACAAAATAGGAAGATAATGCATCTTAATCAGATGCCCTCCACTGGTCTTAGAGATGGAGCAGTGGATGTGGGGATACTTGAAGAGAAAGGAGGGGAAAAATAGCAAAAAAGGATCGTTTTTGAAGGGAGGATTTGCCTGTCCACGTGTCTTTTACTGGTCATTCTCCTTTTTTCCTGGCCTTAGATTTTATTATTGTCACCAGAAAAGCTGAAACGCTCACTGGGATGTGTCATTGTGGCTTGTGCACGTACACGTGCTTGTGTGTAGTGTGTGTGTGTGTGTGTGTGTGTGTGTGTGTGTGTGTGAGCGTACGTGCGTGCATGTGTGTGATCCGGGCATGCGCCCGTGTGCGAGCCAGTGCCTGTGTTTGTTGAGTGCAGACAGACTTATAAAGGAGAGACAGAAAAGCACATTTCATTTATAGGTTCGCTTGGAGTTTTACTGTTTTGTTTTGGAGGACTCGCAGTTCTTGTCCACACCGTTTCACCATGACCTCACATGCACTGCAACATGTCAGCCTTAACGAGTCATTTAGCCCCATGTGCCGTCTTAAAGTTTTCATTTCCTCAAAGCAAGGGGGGGGGGGATCCGCCAGCATAATTTTCTGTTTTAATCTAATGTGATTAAAACTGTTGACTCAAAATAAAACCTTTAAACTGTACACCAAGTGTCTGTGCTCCATAACTTAAGAGCCTCTCTCAGTATGTCGGGCTAACACTGGCGTCTAGTTACTGTGGGAGCGTGGTTTACACCCTCATAGGGTTTATCACATCCTAAACACCATAAGTGAGGACATGAATACATGTCATCATGTCTATTGTGTATCATCTAATAATTGTAATGTTATAGCTTTCTTTGAATGTTTAAACACACATAATTCTTCTGCTTAATAATGGGTTAAAATTCCTGTTTAAGTGACTTCAATAGAAATATGCTTTTTTTTGTCACAATATACCAGAAACCTGCAGTGGAAGAACCTGTATGTGCATTGGCACACGTGTGCATGTGTCTGTGTGTGTGGGAGTGTCCTCTGCAGTGAAACAGGGATTCCCCCGCTGCTGAGTCTGTCTGCTAAGTCGCTCAGGAGTGGTCAGATCCCTCCTTCCCCTCCTGCCATAATGAGATTAGCGCTGTGACCCTTCAGCTTTGACTAATCCCTCAACATTTACTGCACCATCTACACATTTCCAAACAGAAAAACACACAGGCCAGCTCAAGCTACACGACACCTAATCCACTGCAATTATACTCAAAACCGCACTGTATTTTGTTCTGCTGTCGGAACACATCAAATGCAAAATCGGAGCGTCCCGATTTGACTGATGTCTAATTCTGCTCAGTTGGCCTTCACAAAAGGCAGCAACAATCTACTACAACTATGCTTAATCCTCAGATTTAATAATCAGCCAGCTCAGCAGATGTTTCTTAAAGGCCACCTGGATAAAGACACGTTGGCGTGGGGGTGAAATTCTGCAGGCTGACAAGCAAACAAAATGTCCAAGAGAAAAGTCAGAGAATTATGACAATCTCCATCATATGAGTATCTCATATGGGCATTTATAAGCACTATCAGTCCCTGTTGGTGACTCCTCTGTCTCTTAACTCACTGTGGTGGTTTTACGGCCTGCAGCTTTTCTGATTTTGTTCACCCTCCCCACCCTCAAAGCCACGAAAACCCACTTTACGCTACCGGCCCAGCACAAAACAGTAAGCAGACAATGAGTGGACAAAGTGGAGCATTTAGCTGCTACAGCCTGAAACTGTATTTCCCCTCAGGAGTTGGTGACAGTGAATGGGGCTAAAAGTGACAGAATATTGGACTTACATTCATGAGATAAACAGTAACATGGCTCCAAATAAACGCTAGTGTTTCTCCGTATCTGTTAAATGTCCAAATAGGCGACTGTTTGCTTACAGCGAAGTTCTCCATATCAACTACAAAGGTCATGATATTTCCACTGTTCCCAAATGTTCAAAAAACAACTTGTTACAGGTTTAAATAAACAGACAACAGAAAAATAATGATAATTCATGACAGAAAGGAACAATAAAGTAGGCTATTGAAGCTACTGGAGGAGAATCCCAAGATGCAGTTCCTCTCATGACCACTACATGCTGGCTCTGAGTACAACTTCTTCGAGTGTGAAAAATTATTTTGGCACTACAAAAGATATCAACCCCAACACACATCACCAGCGTTACAGATAGAAAGGCGCAACCTCTCTATACACAGTGTAAACTAATGTATGTGCTTAGATCAGAGGGAATTATTTTAGGAAGACACATCTTTATTGGGTCGCGGGATATTTACAGATACGCACAAACTGAGGTCAACCAAGGGTAATATTTTTCAGGATGGTACAACTGTCTATGGGTCAGACGAGAGAGGGCAGGTCACAGCTGGTGCTCCCGCATTTAAGCCCGGTTATAACCGCTGACTTGTGTTTCTGGAGGATTTCATAGCACCCCTCTAAAAAAGCCTCCACGCGGCTGTCTGGGCCAATCAGTCACTTGGCTTTCAAACTAGGTCCTCAGTGGGATCTAAAATAAGGAAGTGAGAGGAGCATGAGGTGTAATGGCACGCTGGAGAGCTTGATTTAATCCCAGGAAGTCTTTGCCTCACGGTGCTGGTATCGCGCTAAATATAGGTGGGTGGGGTATCAAACATACAGTAACGATCCTAGATACTGGGTTCAGTCTCCGTTCAGGTCATGAAGTACACTGCCCCCGTAGCTTAATTAACTCAACAGGATGAGACAATGCCAGTCATTTCCATTGCAGTTTCACATGTGTTAAGAATTTCTTGGTAAGAAATCATTTGTCTTCAGGTGGTGATTGCAGACAAGGATTTTGACATCACTGATGGATTTGTTTTCACTTGTTTGAAGACAACTTAATGCAAAATTAAATGACGCCTTCATATTTTTGTAATATTTCTTAGTAAGGGTTTGCATTTCAGATCAGTGCCCATGTGCAAAGGCACAGTTGGGTGGTATTTCCTCCATGTGTGCACATATGTGTGGAGTGTCATGTCCATTAATCTGTAGTTAAAGGGTAAATACCCATCAATCTGTCATACTGGAACATAGTTTGGACAATAATGCACGATTTCAGTCTCATGTCAAGTGAAGTGAAAAGGAAAAGTTGGCAGGCAGCAAAGGCCAGACTGTGGAGGACAACTCGGTTATTTTGCGACTGTCTATTTTTTGTCTGTTGGTCTTGGCCTACAGTGCAAGTACTGGAGACTGCTGATGGTACAGATGACGAGAGAGGCCCCATGAGCTCAGTGTGTGTGTGTGTGTTTGTGTGCGTGTTTGAGAGACAGAGGAAAAGAGAGAAAGCAGGGGAGAGTGAGACCTCCAAGGTTTCACTGTGGGATTCATGAGACAGGCAGAGATTACACTAGGCTCAGCAGTGACACACACATACCCACACAGTCATGTACACATATACTCAGGCAGCTACAGTACAACAACAGTGGGATAAATGCAAACTTACTGTGAATGGAAACACTTGGGAGTGAATGAAAACAAGCCTTTATATGAATGTCATAAATCCACCCCTGTGGGAACAAATGGCTGCTATATTTTATAGTTAACATGCTGATCCACAGTGCATACAGCATACTGATATACACACTATCATACACACATACTCACACACACACAAACACACACACACACACAGACAGTAAAACATCTTCAGACTGTAACCTTGAACCCCGATGAAGGACATCAGCTGTGAAAGAAACTCCAGAGCAGATGTCTTCAGGAAGGAAACACGTGCAAACACATAAAAATACACACCCACACACACACACACACACACACAAATATAGTATGTCCCCACACACTCCAAGACCAGAACGTGCCCTGTGCCCTTCATATGCCCCTGGCGCCTCTGAATTAGTCCACAAACACACACAAACACACACATACAGGAATAGTTACCCACAACATAAACACAAATACATGCAGCTTTTCTTACAGGCACCCTGTGTTACCACGGCGATGACAGGACTGAGCCTTCAGTAGTGCTCTATTGTATCACACACACACCCACTGCCCACCGTACTTCCCACTCTGTATCCACAGGGTAGTGACAACTCATTATATACTCAATATTTCAACATATTGTACAATGTTACACTGTATAAGTTCAAAATGACTCATGTAGCTCATTCCTATTAGATTGTTTTCTTCCATTATTTCAGTGTAACTTGTGGAAAACAGGCCTAAAGCTTTCTATAATTAAAGCCTCCATGATAATCCGTCGTGTTATTGTAACAGCTAGTATTTCTCTAAACTAAGGCCACGTTTTCCTTTAATGCTGCAGATTTCTGTTGCAAAACCTGTCCAACATGGGCTGGAAGAAAAGCGCCCTGTCCAGTAAAGAACACTTCCAGCAAACCGAAGCATATTTGCTTTCTTGACAAGAGACAGATGATAGCACCGTCATGTCGTGATCATCTTTCTTTATGGAAACACTTTTAAATTCCTTTTACTCAGGTTTTGTCCACCTGTCGCATGCAACTAACATTATTTCACAGAGTTGCTCTGCAATTGCATTCTTGATGATGCATTTCTATAAAGTGCGACCTTGTTTTTCTGCAGCGTGTGACCAGACACAAAGGCTGATTATGGGAAATATTGTGGTGTTGTAATCCCACATACAAGTATGCACGTGTGAAACAAGCATCCAGTGTTTTCCGTCACTCTGTCCTCACTCTTTGTCATTCTGTCTCACGCGCTCACTCTCTCTCTCTTCCTCTCTCACGCTTGCTGTGTCATGTCTTTGTTAACTGGCAGGATTCACTGGGCATGTGCAGCGACGGACAAGCAGAGAGATGAAATAAAACGAGAGCTGTGCAGGCCTGCAGCTATACGGAAGTGTTGTCCCTTACAATCAGCACTGACAACAACACTCTGTAATAATGCAGAAAAGTAAAATGATGTTTGAATGTCTAAGTTGTTTTTTATTGGCTTTGAAAATGCACTTTGACAGTGTTTCCGAATGAACTGGCTGGATTGCATTTATACAAAAAGGGAGCTTGACAAATATGAGAGAGGAAGACGGACATAAAAGAGAGAAAAGACAGACAGACACAACACCCAAAGACAGCAGAGTAAGACTGACAGCAGCCTGAGCGAGTAAACAGAGAGGACATTGGAGGATATGTGCTGCTTGCTGAGTAGATTAGCTGAGTGAAATCTCGCTCTGACTCATACCACACTCTCCTGTTACTATACTCTGTTACTATACTATACTCCCTTGCTTGTGTGTGTGCGTGTGTGTGCGCGCTTATTTCCGTGTCTGAGTCTAATACAGCAGGCATGATGACATATGACAAAAACTACTGTATAAGGGAGGGAAGAGACCGTATCAGCTCCACTTTTTTGACACTATATTCTCTCTGTTGTATAGATAACAGCGGGAGAGAGACAGAGAGAGAGAGAGAGAGAGAGAATGGCAAATTAACCTGCAGGTCTAATAATGGAGACAATGTCTGCTGTCTAACGCTGCGTTTGTGTATGATGGACTTATACAGGAGCATGATTTGCACTGATTATGACATAGAAAAGTTTTTTAAAAGCACTGGGGTAAGAAGCAGAGCTAACTTTGTGTGGTCCTGCCAAACGATTCTCTCAATTAAGCTGCCAAAGCAGCATTAGTAGAAAACAGTAGAAGTGTAACATCTAGTCAAAACCTTCTCTCTGTCTTCACTCTCCTCACCTGTAAGCCAGCAGATCTATGACATAACTTTAGTAGCTGTGGGCCAAACGCTGCTGCTCTGTCTGGCAGGTGCATTTCCTCCTTGCTTTGTTTTTCCCTTGTGTATCCTTCCCTAAGTGATTTACCATTTCCCTGGAAATCATCCCTCTCCCCGTCTCTCTCCACACATCCCCTAAACCCATCATCTCTCAAACCCCACGGCTGGATAAGATGCCAAGCCCGCAGAATCTCCACCGTGTGTTCTGAATGTTTAGCTTGTGGTAATTGTAATGTTTTATTGCATTATGTAATAGTTTCAAAATGAATAAAACAGACCAGCCAGAGCTCTGTGCAGGCACACTCGGTTGCATATATGAACAAGCCCAGACATAACACTCAGACCCACACACACACACTGGTAGTGATATATTTGTTACTTCCAGTAAGTGCACCGAGGGACAGCAGAGCAAACCCCAAACAGCAGCACAACAGTTGGGCTGCTCATGTTTGTCAGCGTAACTAGAGCCCAGGGAAAACCCTGCCACATCCACAGACTGCACAGCACTGTAATGCACAGACAGGACCCACCACACCACAGCAACTGATCACAATGGAGATGTAGCTCTAACTGGATTACACAGCGAAAAACAATAAAAGCTGTAAATAATCACATTGTAGATTTACTGCATGATGTGTAAAATAGTGAAGCTTGACAGCTACATGATAATACATGATAACAGCTGAGCATAAACAGCACAATATCCATCCATTTATTATTTCTAGAAAACATAACTTTGTGCAGAGCGGCGTACCTTTCTCAAACATGATCTACTACTAAACTGCAAGACAGCAAGTTATATACAATTAGAGTCTGGGGACAGTTGGGTTGTGTTGAGTGCTACTGCAGTCGGACTAGAATAAACAGCTGCAGGATAGATGTGCGTTACAGGCTTTTCTACAGCAGCTACTGCTGTAAAGTTATTCCACCACTTCCACTGCTCTACACCTCCATCCCTAATGTCCCATCAGCCCATCTCTTCCTCTCCCACAGCAGTAACTAAGGCATGACTCATGTGGGTGCGATGCTGAGTCTCTCCTCTGGGTTTTAGCTGCTGGTGAGGGTAGAGGGGAAACTATTTGAGTGATTTTCTCATAACTTCTTTCTCTGTGTGAAACACAGATGAAAAGAGAGTCCCTGTATTCTGAATGCATAACTGCTGATTTTAGGCAATGGAGAGATAGTGAAAACACAAGACGGACACAAATATAAACACATTTGCAAGGAAGATATGGTTATGCGCAGATAAAACAGATTGAGTGACAGGTCTATACTTGTCAAAGACCATGCAAACAATTCCTAAGCATGGCAAAATATCCCTGTTGACTCACACACATGCACACGGAGAGATCATAAGGCACAGCTTCTTGAGCCAAAGCCACAGGTGTGTATGAGCACAAAGAGTCACGAACAGTATGTGAAGCTGTGCAGAGTAAATATAGATTTAGAGAGCAGGGCGGACAGGCCAGGAGAGGACAGAGGGGTGAGGGGTTAAAACGCCAGAAGTGGAGGATGTTTGAAACTAGTTTGGAGGATAAATGGGGACAAATGGACAATGTGTTGCTAAGCAGAGTAATAGAGGATGAAGGGAAATGGTGCCAGACTGAAAAGTAGTCAAAGCATGTCGGTTAAGGTTAGCACAGATACGAGAGGGCAGCATGTCAGCAAAACCATATAATGTGTCTGGAGTTTTATGACCGCACGGCCACAGATGTCCGATGCCGCTGCCCCCTCCCAGCTTACCCATTACCAAACATTATCTCCCTGTCACACCATGCCATTACCAGGCCTTATCTCTCACAGCGGGGGGCCACCAACACAGTAAATCGCTGTTAGAACCAGCTGTAGTCGCCTCTTTCTGCAGCATCTCGAGACCAGACTGCTGTCACTACCACTGCACCCCCATCGCTAAGGCAACACTGAATAGTGACTACTTCTTTATCACCAGAGACCACCATGTCAGTGAGCTCATATTTACAGGGAGATTTTGATTTGTGTAACTCTCACTGATGCCATCAAATCCTCAAAACATCTCTTCACAGTGTATAAATACAGCTACCATAAACCCTTGTTTTTGTATTGTGGCCCATTATTACTTTTTTATCCGATCAAAGCAGGATGAAAACATGCAAGTAGAACTGAAGTGTGGGAAATAAAGGTGGTGTGAGGATAGGCGGATTGTGAATCCTGTGCTGAAAGGTAAAGTTCAGGATACTCAGGCAGAGACAGAGACAGACAGATGCGACGCAGTTCTGGTTTCGACAAGCTGCGAATTTGTTATGTAACAGCGCAACCAGAGAAAATCAAAGCGAGTCAACCTTCACTCCACCTCAACCTCCGGCCTCCGCCTCCCCTTTACAGTACTGTGGGGGGTGATTAGAGACGGATAATTGGGGCGCAGAAATCCAACAGTATAGACGCCAACATTTTTTGAAAAAGGGCTAAATTCCAGAACTGAGTGCCAAGGGATTGAACGGGCTCCAAAACACATGCAAGGTCTTTTGTTCTGCACTCCGGCTCTTTTGTTTCACCTGCTGTACCGCTCATTACAGCGAGCTTTACCTGTCAGCTAGCATACTGTCTCTATATTTGATCACTTAAACTGTATTTAATTACCACATGTCCTGTCACTTCAGGAGAGGCTGGGAAATGAGAGCTCATGGGAAACAAAAGCTTTGGGAGTCTGCAAACGTTCTGGTTAGAAATGTGCAGTTTAACCATGTTAAAATGAGTAAATTACAGTTTGTACTGAGACATTGCAGCTTTCGATGAGGTTTCATTACTAATTGCCTTGAATTTATTCATCTGTCTATAAATGTCTGCTGTCTTCTGTACTGCTTTTTTTTTATTACGTGTGGAGGAAATAAGCCAGGGTAACAGCTACTGAGGATCATAAAAAACCAACCAACAAGAAAGTATAAATATGTATACTGTGGCTATAATCAATATTTTTATATCAACAATACATCATATGACTAGACATCACCTGACTGCAGCTCCCCTCAGCTCTACAGGGCTTTATAGCAACTTGAAGCTAGCTGAATGATTTTTCATCCCGCAACATTTGGGTAACTCTCACAACTTCAACTGCCAAAGCAGGCAGCCTACTGCACGCTGCCGGCCTGGCACCAGGAGTCAGCCAAAGTTAGCAACCATCTGGTAAAAGATAGTGGAGCATTTAGTTGCAAAAGTTTTGTCGTGGTTAAGAAATGGTCAAACACATCACCAGAGTCCACCAGAGAGCACTGACAAGTTTATTTTACGACGGTACTGTAGGTGGCTGTGGAAACAAATGCTTGCTCACTGCAGTTCTTCTAAAAAATTTTACAACAAAAGACTTTTCCCTCACTACCTATCAACATTATTCCTTCCAAATCTCCTTTATCTTCCTCAGAAAACCCATTTTTCTGTCCCTCCTGTTTCCTGTAACTCTCTCACATTTATTGAACAGAGGTTCCGTACTGTGCCATTCGCATGTTTCCGTGCTGTCAACACTTTCTAAAGATAGCACCTCCACTTCACCCCCACCCCTGAACCACCTCTCCACCCGTCAGCTACGGTCCACAACAACTTTGCTGCGACGAAGACGGCTAAAATTAACCCTTAAACAAGGGGCTCTGATTGGCACTCTGACGGGGACTGCAGCCCGACTGAGGGAAGAGGAGGGAGTGTGAGAGAGAGGGATGTAGACGAGAGACAAAAGAACAAATGAAAAAGAGAGATATAAGAGTAGACGTGGAAAAATGATGACACTCAGGCCAAACTTTGTTCAGCCTAAAGCTGAGGACAATCAGGACACCAGCCCTGCCTAAAAAATGATAAATTCCTGTAAAATTGACCCCAATCTCCCGGTGGGATCATGCAGTGAGTGCTGAGAAGGGTTGGATCATTAAAGTGCCACAAAGGTCTCTCCAGTGCACACACACACTGCCTGCAGACTAGTGCTTATACCAGCAGACAAAGTCAGAGTGCTTTGCTGACCATGCCGATGTGTCCTCCTTTTAATACACGACAGAAAAACTCATTAACTCACACAAATTATTACACCCATGCTCACACATACAGAGCATCCTTAATCCCAAATTGGCGAACCTGAATTCAAGAATTCCGACGTACCTGTTTTTAACCTGGTTTTAAGCTTGTACAAATGGCAATAAACTCTATTCTGAATGTAATTTGATCTTTCCGTTAGCTGCGGAGGGTGGGGTTTCTCGTCGTTAAACTCATTCTTCCAACCTCACAGCCTTGAAAGAAGATCAATGTACGACCGAGGAAGGCCTCAAACCCTAAGATCTCCCTAACATTTGACCTTAATACAATCAAATCCTGATCCTCGTCAATCAAAACTGAAAGCTGATGAAGCCAGTAAGATTAGGAAGGTCGGTAAGGAATTGATCCTTTCCTGCAGTTCAATCACACAAACCATATAATTTTCATGTGGCTTGGTCAGCAATCCTTGCACTTAGTTCAACTTTTTTTACTGTACTGACTCACTATTGGTCTACTAATTGTGAGGCACAGATACCTTATTCCACAAGCAGTTTGTATCTTTGATTGTGACAGACTTTTCGCTTAGTTAATAGTGTGCTGACCACTACTCAGGCGATTTGAAGGTCAAGGCCTCGAAGGATTAGAGAGCGTTAAACGGGTAGATGAGTGGAAAGCTGAAGCGACTCATTGAAGCAACTCTGAGAGGGGGGAGGAAAATGGTCAGTGGATCTCTAAAGATCTGAACAGAGCGCTCCGAGTCACTCACGCTATGTGATTATATGTGTGTTTAATGCAGCAGAATTACAAAGTGCCACTCCAGGATATCAACTCCAGGATGACTCTGGTCGCTGCCCAGCAGCATCTGTGCCATGCTGAGTGAAATCTGGACTGTGGTCATTATAGTCAGCAAACTCTATCATCAAGCCTTGGCACTGGGAGAAAATTCAAGTTCCACTCGTGCCCTTCAAAAGGAAATGTATCTCTTATGGTGATGATGCAGCCTTTTCTTAATAAAAAGTTCTGTTTAAGTAAGAGGTTGTTTTTCAAATTATGCTGTAAAAAACAAGCAAATATAGCCCAGCGTTGGTTTTCTTCAACCAAAGATGAGCCATGGGAGGAACTCTCATGGGGGCTGCATGTGTGTGTGTGTGTTACTTGTGCACAAGCATGAGAGAAAGCATTTTGCAGCATATTACAAAAAAATATTTATTTTTCTGTGCGGTGTGTGCACGTTTTCACTCCTTAACGGTATTAGTGCCATCCTGGTGACCTTTCACCTCATCGTGTTCTCAACCAATCCGAGGCACCGATCCTGTGATCCAGAATTAGCACTGCTATCACCGGCATGGAGAATGTTGACAAAGCAGACGAGCCATGGAGGAAAGGAGTGAGGAGCGCAGACGCAGAGGAAAGAGAGGAAGAGGAAGAGAGGAGTGAGGTGATTTTAATGGATACTAAGAGACTGTGCTGCTGGCAGAGAACGGCCGGTAAAGACCCTCATGAGACACAGAAGACAAAAAGAAATAGGAGCACATCACTTGTTGTTTGACTGGGCTGTTGGCCAGCTTACATTAAAGTAAGAAGACCACAGACACCAAAATCATCTATGTGTTCTTAGTGGACTCTAGATCACTTTTAGATCATTAAAATAGACCTGCTGTATATTATGTGGTAAGCCAGATAAATAATAGCAGCTGCTAGCAGCTACGTGAAGCTGGACTCAGGCACAGCAATGTTTTGAGCCAATGATCATCATAGTTTAGCATGTTAGAATGCAAACATGTGCTGATTAGTGCTAAACACAATCTAAGACTGATGGGAATGTCATTTGTTCTGTTGAAGAGACTAAAGAGACAATTTTGACTTTGCACGTGAATGTTTGCACAAAATTTCATGGCAATCCATCCAGTAGTTGCTATGTTATGTTGGAATAGCAAATGAATGTCAGTGTCAGTTTATCACCCTCTCACCTCCATCCATTCATCTCCTATCATCCTAACATTGTCTCCTTCCCTCCCTTCCCTTTCCACATAACATCTTTTTCTTTAGTCTCACTCCTCAATGATATTCACACCTCCCTTCCCCCTGTTTCCTCCTCCCTCCTCCTCTTCACCTCTTCAAACTGAGAGGGCATCACACTGTGAAAACTTTGCCAGCAGCAGAGGGGGAAAAAAAACTGCGCTTCACATTGCTACTGTGACAACACTTACAGCCACATACACATTAAGAGCTTCCACTCCCTTTTCTCTCTTTAAACCATGTAAAAACTCCCACTTCAGGTGTTCAATGTGATTACAATACTGACATGATCACAATACCACGTTGACTTTGGAGAACTTTCACTCAACAGTCGAACCTGTTTCTAAGTGGGAGGTCTCAGGTCTGACCCAAGCATGCACCACATGTAAACCCCTGGACAGCCATCTGAACATGTAGTACAGTGTGTTCTTACTGACTCTGTGTGTGTGTGTGTGTGTCCAAGGTGAAACTCATGTTAAACACATATATAAACATGTCGTGCAGCGCTCACCGATGCAGGAGTGAACACGGACAGTCAGCTGGGTCCGTAGAATAACACTGTGCTTTTTCCCTCTGGACCTGACAAGGACAGAAGCAGACAGCGTTATTACTGATTCATAAATATCTTTATGAGAGCAGCAGAGTACATAGCCTTGACTTGTTCCTGCACAATACAGCCAAACTGAATTAACTTGTTTCACGTACTTTCTAGAATCAAGAGGAATAAAGAATATCCTGAAACAAGTGAAACGACGTAGGAGAAGCGCAGTTATCTCACCAGTCTCACCAATGATGTTGTTACTTGTGTCTAGAAGAATTAGATTTTAGGAAAAAAAAAACATTTGGAAGCACTTGTTATGATGGAGCCTTTTTTTTTTTTTATAATGCAGAGGCAGTTGGCATGACAGGAATGGCGCAGGCAAACAGTGGCCTGCATCAGATTTGTGCCCCCATACTGATACATATCTGAGCCTTGAGGACAGACAGCAGAACTGCAGGAGCAGACACAACACACACATACGCACCTCCACATACCACCGTGCCATCATGAGCACACACACACACACACACACACACACACACACACACACACACACACACACACACACACACACTCCTGCGCAGCATATTTCCAGTGGGAAAACAAAACGAGCACACCCAAACATAAAAGGTGGAGTATGATGGTATTTTGAGAGCAGCTCAAACTCTCTCCTATAGCCGTAACTGTTATCCTGCAATCTACAGGAGCTAATCGCTGACTTCCATCACTAGCATGCTAATAGCACCCAATCCAAGCAGGGAAAGCACTGCCCTGATAACACACACCGCTGCAAAACACCTATTGCGCATAACATGCAGTAAGGATAACGCACACCCAAACAAGAGACCAGCTGGCCTCTTATCCTGCTGTTAAGCTGCGTTATCAGCTTTACTTAGAAATGGAGCAAAATGTTAACACAAGCTGTTGAGATGCTGATAGAACTGTTTTTCTTGCAAATTCAATTTTTTTTACTGTAAGTGTCTGATAATCTGTGTTATGACAGTCAAATCAGAGAGTCAGGGAGAGTGAGGCCACTCTGAGAACAGCAGAGGGGAAATTAGACTCAACAAAGAGCCACTCGACGTGAGAGTATAAAAGAAGGTTCGACAAGTATCATTATTCACTGGGAGGATAAAAAAGGATGTTGTAAGTGAAACATGCTAGTGAAATAGATAACAAGCTGGCATTGGTATAAAATTATGTATGTCTTAAAAATGCTGTGCTTCTACAGAATTAATCACATTTTCATGTTTTAATTACCATATCACTATATCAGTTTATTTTAGATAACACATCTAAAACAGCTGAAATGCCTTGGAGGGACTCTGGCTGCTCTGCATCATCATCTACAGCAGTTTCCTTCAAATTTTTTCTCTTCACATGTTTTCAATGGAGGCATACTGTGAGCTGCCCGCGTCACCAGAGGTCCTGTTTACTGTCAGCTGTGGTGAGAAGTGTCCTGCCGCAGCTGGATTCACACATTTTTGATCTGTGGGAACGTATATTCTGGGTGAGGATCGCTTAGATCTACGCTTCCCAACACTTTCTCAGTGAAAGGGTAATTTTCAGTTTCCCAGTTCTACCCTGTCACTAAAAAGTAGGAAAAATAAGCCTTACTTACAAAATCTGAAAATATATTCATATATTTTGAACAGATTTGAACAGGCCATTCATGTAGACATATGTGACAAACAGCTGTAAATACAGTACAGAACCATAACTGATGAACAGACACATGCCTGAGATATTGAGTGTGATTAGTTTATTCATTTTTGACACTACATAAATAGTGTTGTTCCAACAGAGGGAGGACGGGACAGGCTCAGTCAGAAAACATCCATCCTCAACCTTTGTGATGTTTTGCCAAGAAAGGGTCAAACACAATGTGTGATTCATTTGCCGCAGTGAGTACGATACGACCTTGGCAGGAGCCACGTTCAACTGGATGACAGACGGGCCTGTCCAATCCAACCAGTTCCCCAAGATGTCAGCCACTTCAGCAACACACACCCGCCTTTATTTACCTGTCCATCATCTGTCACATGGCTTATCAGACACACACACACACAGGGACAAAAAGATAAATGTACACATGGAAACAAGCGCACATACAAACAGACACAGAGAACAACCCGGCTCTGTGGGTCTGCCACCGGGTATCACGCAGCGTCCCCGAGTCTCCAAACAGATCAACATACCACGACTCTCCACAAGCACACACCATCACTCACACTCACACATACAGCCAGTTAACAGCTGCCACCTCATTGTGCTTCTCAGCGCTCGGTGCGACAATGTTTTGTCGCCCATGTTGGGAGCAACAGCTGAGAACAAAGCTTCATTTCTGGAGCTGTGACTCACATCAGCAGCATTGAGCACTAATCTTTGACAACCTCCTAATTCACCACTGATTATGTTCCTGTGCATTAGATGAATGTAGATAATATTTGCCTGTTTGTCATGTAATTAATCAGCAAAAGTAGCCACACCTGGTCAGCAAAGAAGCAATGACTCATTGTTACACCACAGTTATCTTGGTAACTTGTTTGTTGGCTTATGTGGTTTGCTAATTCAACTTGCTGGATAGTTTTCAATGCATAAGTTAGGAAAAAAGAAGCTGTTAGGGTTAGTTAACTGTGCCAACTAGCTAGATGTGCAGCTTGTTACAGCACCAACAAGAAGAAAACTGTAACTTTACCTAACACTATTGCTCATTTATTTTCAGTAACTTACAGTATAACCCTTCGGTCGTGACGTGCATCTTTTTCAATTGGTTCCCCTGTCGAATCTTAGTTGTAGCTTACGTGTTTTTTTTCCCGCAAAAGTCTCTACACCTTAGCTGAAATAACACTATAAGAATGAGTATAGTTTAATGAAATGAAAGATAACCATCAGGGGAAAGGTGCAGCCAGGTGTTCAAAATCACATGTGATCGGATTGTTATCATGTCAGACAGATGCGGGATCAGCTCAGCACTAACATGTGGTAACGTATGATGAATAATCAGGCATATCATTGCACTACATGGAAAAAAAAATCCTAAAGCATAATGAATTGTGCATCTTCTTAGAATTGTTGATTATACGAATAGCTTAATTATCATAATTTCGGTATACCTGACAACGCTGAGGTGTAATTTCACACCGTGGGGCTATTGTTAAGGCCACAATCTAGTGACTGAATTGATCATAAGTCAAAGTGTGTTGAGATCTCGATGGCTTACCACCTCTGCCATCTAAATCTATGAGGCAATTCCTGAATCCTAGTAGCAGATTTCCATTTTGCTTTTCTCTTGCTGACCCAAAGAGAGACATCAGCAGGCATCAACAGTTCTGTAAAAAAAAGTGATCATGCCGTTTCATCTAAAGGTTTGTGGACTGTGAAATATTGTCTCAAAGAGGATCACAACATCAGTTATTGTAAAAACACAGTGAGAGACGAGCTGTAGCTGTGGAAGGGAGGGCACATCTGTCCCGCTTTCCAGAGCGCTTCATACTTTCCGTGAACTTGTGCTTCCAAGAAATCCATATCCAGCAGATTGTGATTCCTCCCATTTTATAAGAATGGAGGAACTTAGAAAATACATGTGTGTGTGTGTGTGTGTGTGAGTGAGAGAGAGACAGACAGAGAGAGAGAGGGCGAGGCAACTGGTCACTTTTTCTCAAATGGTGAGAGATGTTTTGACAGTGAAGAGTGAGAGAGTACAGTGTAAGTCTGACTGTTTCAAAGGGAATGAATGTGAATCAGTCTTACCCTGTCTCATCCTGCTGAAAGCCCTCCAGCTCGTCCCTTTGCTCAGCCAGAGAGGACTCCAGATCCAGATAGGTGCCATTGTGGGAGAGCTGCAGTGTGCAGTCATCAAGCTATGGAAAAGAATGACAACATGTTATGAAAACAAAGGTCTGAATGAATTAAATGGGCCTGAAGTAAGATATTGGATTGGATTTAACTCAATTTTGCGAACTTATAAAGCAAAAATGGCTACCAACTTCAAATTGGTATTTATACCTAAATTAGGGATGGAAAATATGATTGAGCGCTTGGACATAGGGTACAGGGTGGCATGTGAAATATCCCTGGCCAGGCTGTGTGAACGTACTTGAACCACCCACAGGAATGACATCGGTCTCTGGGCGAACTACTTTTTATTACCGCCTCACTATGTCTCTGCGCGTGTTTCACACCCTTTCTTTTAAAGCAATTTGAGCCTGTAAAATAAAGCCAGTTTACGGGGGGAAAGGATTTGAAAACGAGTGTGTACAGTGAGCCATGTGCGGTGTGGCTCTGCTTTCGGCATAACAAAGCTGTTAAGGGAATTAACAAGTAAGAGACGCAGCTATAAAGGCTGCAGAACATGAAACCAAAACCAGAGGGAAACACAGAGAGAGAAAGAGACATTTTAGTGCATTTAAATACCAGCTGTGAGAAAAATGGCACTGAAATATTATTTTTATTGTGTTCATTATGAAGTTACATCACATTTAAGTTTCTGTATGTTTGTGAGGCACCGATAACAGTCATTCCCACATACATAATTCTTGTCTTCTTGATTGTTTTTCACTTCTTGAGAACAGACCAATCGTGCGGCCATGACATCTGCGATGGCATGACCTAAGGTAGCGCTGCAGAGCGGCCTACGTCAGAATTGACCCAATGCTGTGTAATGAGAAACCCTGCTGGGTTTGAGACCAGGTGCACAGTAATATATCTGCACACCGCTGGCATTGAAGTTTATGAGTACAGTCACAAGTTGATAGCAGGTGCAGCTACAACTCATAAAAACTGGCAAACATCATTGCGTTATTGTTCCAGTCAGCCATGAGTTTTGCCACCAATTGCTAAAGCTGTCAATGTATGAATGGCTGATTGAGATCGGAGTCATGAGGTGAGTTAGCATTTAGCACCTCTATGTTATCTCCCAACCGTGTCTGGTGTGCTGCCAGACGCTCCCTGGCCGACTGGTCGAGCTGCATGACGACACTCCCTGACCAGCAGAGACCGCAGATCACAAGACCTGCTGCTGCTCCCTGTCTCTCCCTCCTTCTCACTCGGAAACAGAGAGACGGACTGTCGGATGGACTCACAGCATAAATATAACCTTGCTATATTTACTCTGCTCTGAGGCAGCATGCACACAGGAGCTCAAGGGTGGGTGTGTCCGCAGGGACTGGAGTTTCAATGAGGGGGTGGGGTACGGCACTGCCATGGCCAAAGTGTTACAAAAGGAGAAGCTGACTGTCATCCATGCTGCAGTGAATGACCTCCTGAGCTGTGGGACAGGTCGTCCAGGGGATTGATGTTTCGATCTATGGCTCCTCCAGTCTGTACGTCGAAGAGTCCTTGTGCAAGATACTGAAGGCCTAATTGTGTGCATGTGTGTGTGTATGAGTATTAGATTAGATCCTAATGATCCTTGCACGGCAGCCTCTGTCATCAGTGTGTGAATGGCGCATCGTTTAAAAGCTTTGAGTGATCAGAAGACGAGGAGGGCGCTATCTAAATGCAGTCCACTTATTAAGCTGAGCTAGAAAGCATGAATTCTTTACGCAGTCCCAAGCAAGGAATAATGCACCATAAACAAAGAGGTGACTTTGTGTTCTGCTGCTCCAGTTTCGCCTCACCCCCCCACGCACACACATAACAACATTAATCCATCTGTGCCAAATAGCTAATCCGGAAAGCAAAACACACAGTTACCAGACACATCCCTAATTGAAATTTTAGTCTGTAGACCATCATTATATTCCACTGTGATACAGCCTGGACAGAAGAGATGAGAAAGAGGAGGAAGATGCAAAATGAGCTTGAAGGAAAAGGAAAAGATAGTAAGTGAACTTTGAGTGGACTTTTTCCTTTACTATGCTAAATACTAATTCTAACACAACAACATGCTCCCAGTGACATTTCCAACATGCTGATGTTTACTACATGTGATATTTACCATGATCACTATCTTAGTTTAGCATGTTAGCATGCATGTATTCACTACCTAGCACTGAATGCAGATTACAGCAGATTGTGATGGGAATGTCAATCATTTTGTGGATATTTGCTCATAAACCAAAGTGGACAGAGGTCAACCTTGTGGCGGCGCTAGAGGAAAAGTCGGGGATCTCCCATGTCAAAGGGATTCATTTTCTGGGATCCATGAATGTCAATGCAACATTTTGGGCCTATACATCTGATGTTTGTTCAGATATCTCAGTCTGGACCAAAGTAGTAAACAGACCGACTGAGACCGAGCTTCACTGCTTGTGTGGCTAAAAATGATGCCGATATTTTAGGGGTCATCTTTGTAGTCTAAACCCAATTTCACCAGCTGTTGAGCACCAATTGTTGGTCACACTTGCCGTGCCAATGCGGCATGTGAGATTTGGCAAATCTCAATTTGAGGTTTGACTAAGTGGAGGGGGAGTAGAGACAGGGGTGGGGTTAATCATGTCCTGCCCCACTGCCCTGCTTTTTATGTAGGAGCAAGACAAAAGCATTTCTTGTGCCTAATCAGCGTTTATTCATTGGGCATTTTTATCTTTATTCCACTTAAACCTTTCAGTATGTCTTGTCCTTGAGTCCCACCACCACCACCTCCGGCTCTTTTGCTGCTCCGCTTTATCTACACATGTTGCTCAATCATACAAATACTGCTTGGACAGCGAGAAGTGAGCCCCCGGCCAGTCTGTAACACAATCTCACCCTCCGAAGGGTGTCTCTTTCCTAAAACACTTGGTTTGGGTAACAGTAGTAATAACATAACAAAACACATCATGCTGGACGGAGCCGGCAGAGAGGTGGCTCCAGAAGGAACCGCAAGCTCTTCACACTCAAGGCTCCGGGACGGGCCAGGGAAACACTTAGTGACTAGTATACTTTACACTCATTTAATCAAAATCTCCCAGAAGAGCAAAGCAGAGAGGAAGGAGGAAAAAAAAAAAAAAGGGGGGAGCAGGGGGAGTAATTACTTCCACGTTAAAACAACACCAAGCCTGCTGGCGATCACGGTGGGTCGACAGTTAACAGTTGCCCTTACGTAACTTAGAAGACGGGTTTTTAAGAAGTTTTTTTGTGTCAAAATCAGAGCCACGGAGGATCAGGGTTTTTTGAAGAGCGCAGAGGAGGGTGTGTTCTCCACGGCTGTTAAATCTCCCAGTGTTGCTTTAATGGGAAGCCTTTGGTAATGAAATAAAAGTTGAGCTGTGAAGTCTGGGCTTTGTTGTTTTAGTAGGGGGGGAATGGGAGTTTTTTCTCTGCAAAGCTGTAGCTGTTTGACTGATGGCGAGGCTCCTGCATTGAGCTGAACATCCATGGATCATTTTTTTTTGGGGGGGGGGGGGGTAGCCTTTCACAGTGCTTAATTTGACTCACCGATCTGTACATTTTAACATCTGTAATATTCAAATGTTCGACTTTGATGAGATCGTTTTAGGTTCATTGCTAGAGGAGGAGAGTGAGGATGAAAAGGAGGTTTCTTTGTTTAGCAGTTTGGATAAAATGACACATCCCATGAACGCAAACCAGTGATACACTGATTTAGCCCTGGCAAGTTAGCCTAACCCGTATGTGTGTGTTTGTGTTTGAGTGTACAAACTGGTGCATGGTCAGAGAGGTGGAAGAGGAGATGGAGGAAGAGGTCAGGAAAACCACGGCACCCAAACTGAGGAGAACAAAGTGTCGCAGGGATCCAGGCCCCGGCCACAGGAATTCTGGGACAAGTGACCTATACTTTACATGCAGCCCAGCCAGCCGTGCACAGAGCTCCACCATCACAACATAATAATACAGTAGGCTGTTCTCAGAGAGGAGCGCACAGGCCTGAGACAAAAAGAGACAAAGACTGAGAAACAGCTCAGGAAATTGCCAACCTCTTGCTAGCTTTGACATTTTCCAGTAATGGAATAACATTCAAGCCTCTTAAACACCAACTTTTAGATCCGGACGGTCTGACGGGCAAATTTGCAACAGCTCACTTTCATCCCTATAATCTAGGCGCGATATCCAGTTGCCATTGCGCGCAGACTTCCTCCTGATGTGAACAAAATTGCAAACACGAACGCAGGCTGTGCCATCTGCCTGGGCATAGGTTGTAATCATAAGCTTTTCTGTGCTGCGGGCCGTTTTTCATTTGTTTTGTGGCTTTTAAAGATGGGGCAGCAAAAGATCCATTTGGTCTGGAAAACCACTCTGCTGTTGAACGCTGGTTTGCTGTCAGGGTTGTGTGCCAGCAGTGGAGCTCTCTTTCTTTCTCTCCGTCTCACTTTTGCATACAATTCAAGTTTTCGGCTGGCATTACACGACATGCTTTTAAAAAATAAAATGCTCTTAATAAATAAAAGGGGAAAAAACAAGGTAACATCCGTTCGTATGGCCTCTGTGGGTGTGTTTGTGTGACTCAACCTTGTCAGTAAGGAATGTGTGGCTGTTTTATTTTTGATGTTTTTGGGGGTTGCTTTTAACACCGAAATCCACTGAGAATCAGGCACTTTCTCTTTTTCACACACCCGTCGTAATCTGAAGCTAAATTTGATCATCTGTGATTCAGCCACTTTGCTGAACAGCATGACTGTCACTTGCAGATGAATGAGGCAACTCAGGATATATCCAGTTGCACTAATGCCTTTGCACACCTGTCACTGTGACACACTGAGCAGGGTCCAAAATATATACAGCAGTAAGACAGGATTACTTTGAGGAAGGGATCTATGTATTGCTTTTGGTATTTTGTGTGTATGTTTTCTTATTTCTAGCTCGGATCAACAGAGAGGTCAAAGGTCCAGCATCTTTCTCAGTGGCACTTCAGCAGACCAAATGCGTGCTGATATGGGATTAAATCAGGATATTTAGTCTAAAACAAGTGTAGTCCGCGTTTAATGTTGCTGTGGGCTTTGAGGCAAACATTCAGTCCTCAGGCTGGAGAGCCAATCACTTGTGCTTGCATGTGTTCTCAAAATAGCCTCTGAATGGTGGGTATGGAAGTTTATTTGCAGTCAGCTTGAAGTGAAAAACAGCAGTCCTAAAGGTCGCAAAATAACCTCATGTGGCCCTGGTTTACACCTGTGTAGACACAAGAGTGTGTTTGAATCTAAACGTGAACAATCTTACTCAGATCATTAGATGTCCTTGACTTTACATTGCTTTATAGTGGGATATGTCACTACAGAATTCCTACCATCGCTCTATATCACATATATTCCACAAGGCTACATAGGTTTGGTTGTTTTGCTGTAAGCCTACCTTGTGTGGAGCTTTGAGGAGCCGGTGGACTCCTGCTAACTGGTTGATGAGTGGGATATCCTCCCTGAAGGTGTACAGCGGCGGTCTGGTTGGTTCTGGGAAATTGGTGCTGTTGAACGGATCGGTGTCATCTAAAAACTGAACCCTGCAGACAAACGTGGCCATGGTGCATCCATGCAAGTGGCTCCTCTGAGGGGGAAGCCCGGTTTGACTAGAAGCGAGAGCTGTGCCGGCGTCGGCTCTGCTCGCTGAGCGCTCCTCTCCTGGTAACGACAACAAACCCGGGTCGCCAAGTGCGCCCTGCGCGCAGCCTGTCCTCCCGCAGGACGGGGGGAGAGCAGCAGCAGCAGGAGGAGGAGGAGGAGGAGGAGGAGGAGGGGAGCTGGAAGCCGAAAAGATGGCACAAGAAGCCGGTCAGTATCTTGCCAGTCCTCCTCGCTGTGCTGTGTTGATGTTATTCTCGGAGAGGCAGGTGGCCAGAGATGAAGCTCCAGCTCGCTGCCCGAGAGTGAAGGATCAGCGCAGCTTGGGACAGCCGGTCGGCTGTCTGTCTGAGTCCCAGTAAATCCCCCCCCCCCCCCCCCCCCCCATATCTATTTTCCCCTCTGCCTCATCTCTCCCTCCTCCCCCTCCGCTCTGTGCCCGGCTTAGCAGTGGCTTCCTATATGAAAACGAACTACATAGATGATGTGAAAATTTACTTACGAATATTAACATAAAAAATGTAATATCATGACCTAATGTTGCCTTATAATGATATATTCACGTCAACCATAAGCTCAATAGCCCATTAAGTGATCAGAAAGTCATAATTAAACTATATTAATAAGGCTGTGCTGGCACTGAGACGATACCTGCTTTTATTGAGTATTTTTGGGCTAATAAAAATAGACTACTAATACAATGTGGTGAAGGATTATGTAAAAGGCATAAGTTTGGTGTAAGCTTCTTAAAAAAAGAGTACAACACAGTCCAGATAAGCAATAAATATGGAAAATAAGAGTTTTGCTGCAAGTTAAAGTGCAATCTTGATCAATGACGACCTCTTGTGGTCATAAGATGTACATGCAGGTAGTGCTGTATTTCTGTCAGGTCCATAATTTGGAATATCTGTTTGGCTGCAGCTGCAACAGGTTAATGGTGACATCTGCTGTAATATAATCATACACCAGAACTCAATTTTGAACACAGTGCCGTATCTATAGTACGTGGGAACAATGAGAGGAGTGAGAGCTCATTAAATCCTCCTTTACTCTGAGTGTTTTATGGGACTGACACTAATCAGGGATGGCCGTTCGATCCCCAGCACCTCCTGTCCACATGTCAGAGCGTCCCTGATGGATGGTTAGGTCAGTGCCTGGTAGAGGCTTGATGCCATCGGTCTGTCAATGAGATTGCCTCTTCGTTATCACCGGAGGGCAGAAAGCCACTTCTTTCAACACTGACAAAACCAGAGAAAAACACTTCTACATATTTACCAGAAGCACTGTCAGAAGTGTGCATCGTAAATTAACGACTGGCTGTAAAATATAGAATAAAGTACAAGGCTGTCTTCACACACACACACCCTCTTATCTCTAGCTCTATATAGCCAGGCATGGAAGAGGTACTCAGATCTTGTACTTCAGTAAAAGTAGCAATAACACAGTGTAGAGGTATATATGAGTCATGCATTTACATTCTTACTTCAGTAAAAGTAAAAAAGTGCTGGCATCAAAATATACTTAAAGCACCAAAAGTAAGAATACTCAGAACTTCACAATAGCATATATTAAATCACTGGTTTCTGATTATTTATGCATTAATGTGTGCATCACTTTGCTGTTGAGGCTGTACTCGATTCTGATGGCTACACAATATAAATTCAATATCAATTCATGTATCTAAAATGAGTAACCATAGCAACAGGGATGCAGTCAAACCCTCTGCTAACAATTTCTTGCAACATGTTAATAATATAATGAGCTAAATCTGCAATACTACAGATAACTGAAGTAATTAAATAAATATGTTGTGTAAGTATGCAGTGAAGCAGAAGTACAAAGTAGCAAAAAATGGAAATACTCAGGTAAAGTACAAGTACCTCAAAGATGTACTTAAGTTCAGTACTTGAGGAAATGTATTTGCCACCACTGTCTGTACCTTCACCGGCGTGGTTAGGAGTCACCAGCTCTTGCTCCTCTGATAATACCTCACCATAAATGTTAAGTGTGATGTCAATAATATATAATGTGGTTGAGTTAGTACATTTAATACCTGCCAGGCATTAGGGGACTTAGAAAATGCTGTAAAACTGCACATTGAATGTTCACCATCACTTGACGTCATGTAACATGACTGTAAATAAATGTCTGTAAATGAAAACTCTACATTGGATCATAATTTCTCAGTACTACTTTGTCTGGTCTGTGTGGTACACATTATAATAGTTTAGAATAGTAGTCCTGAGATGTAAATAAAATGCAAGTTTTGACGTCGTTCTGCTCAGGATAACTTCTTTGGTTAGGTGCGCGTATCTTTGTTAAAGACACAGGATTCTGTTGCGAGCTGAAAATGTAAAACCTTAATAAACAGGTGTAGAGCAAACACACATCATTCAAAATGGCACTATAAAACCATGATGCATCATTGTGAGCCAAGAGTACTATGAGCACTTACAGTGATCTGGGTTAAATATTAGCTCAAATAAGTGAATGGGCAACGCTGTATAAAACTGTCTGTTTTACTTCAAGGGACAACTGACACATTAAACCTTTGCACATCTTTGATTCTCCATTTAGTCGTGTTTTTTACCAATATGACAGGAGTTAAGAAAGAGTAACTACAAAGCAAACTGGCTTTGGGAATAGATTACAGGTGTTTTTGCAGCTTCCTTGAGCTTTACCTCTTGACTGTGAGAGGTGAGAGATAAATAAGATAACTGTTATAGGATAAACTAAAGGTGACGAACCAGCTGACATATGAAGCTAGGAAACCTCAGGACACTACTGAAATAAGCTGAAAACCTTATTTCAGGCTTAAAATCGTGTGAATGCGATGCCCCAACAGTCTCTGTGCCGCTCATGTCAAGGTTAAGCACGAGCTCGCTTTGCTACTGAGAGCTTCAGTGACACGATTTACAAACTTGGACCCTGAAGAATTCGATAAGATTTTTCATTAGGATCATGATTTGATTCAGCTTGTTCACATCATACACTGCTTTAGATCTCTGCTATCTCAAAAGCTCTGATAGCAGAGTGAACTTTCAGCCCTGAGCCTGCTCCACCTGCTGGGTCATGCATGATAATGAGGACAATTATAACTCCTATGCTGTTTGTGTGTTTGTTTCCACAAAGGGTTTCACCTGGCAGTAAAAGTAGTCCTTCTTTCATGCTGTGAGGCAGAAATTACAGGCCATTTAATGTCAAACCTAATGTTCCGATGATCACACCTGATTACGGTCAGAAACACAGACATCTCTTGTATCGTTCCAATTATCTAAGTTTACGCTGCTGCATCCCCAGGTGCTTTTATGATCCCTTCTCTTATCCTGTTGTCCCTGCAGAGCATGACACTGATGCACCAGCAGTTTGCCATCGGCCAATGCCTTAGAAGGAGCAGGGTTTGGGCTGCAATTAACCCCTACATGACAGGAGCGTGTGATTTTTTTTAAAGTCAAATATGGAAGTTGCTTTTTTGAAATCTGCTTTTGTGATCTTGAATTAAGATGCTGGATACACTTTTCTTAGTTAGGAGTTAGGAAACTTGTCTTGGGTAGAAATCCTCATGTTCACTTTGCTCCATTAAAACCTATTTGGGTCTGGCAGGTTAAATTGTAAATGGACTGCACTGATCCTAATCCTAACCTTCCTAATCTTGGCACAATTCATACACTGTGTTTATTTTCCTCAGCTTTGTGTCCTTGTTTCTGTGTAAGTACATAAGAACAATGGAAATAAACAGAGTCAAATTGTATGTGTTCACATACTTGGCAAATAAAGAGCTTTGAGGTGTAAGGGCTGCTGTGCAAGGTAACAGAGGGTAACTAACGAATGCATTCGCATGCACACACACGCCAGAGTGCAACTTCAGGGGCTTGGTGTTCAAGACTTTGGTGTTTTCCCTGCTCATTTACACACACACACACTCATGGTCACGCACCGATGGCACAGTTTTGGGCACACTAAACACATCCTGACTCCAGCTGTTTAACACACAGGCTTAAAATGAATCTCTTCATCTCACTCTCGAAGAGAAGGCGAATAAGTGTGTACATCCCAAAATGTTTAAAACTTTAATCAAGTTTCAATGGTTGTTTGGGATTTTAGGAGTTGTGTTCCTCTCATCATCTTTTCTCTGGTATCCACTGGTGACAGCTCCCTCTGTTCATTATCGCCTTCTTTGAGATGATTAGTACATAGTGGTTAAGACAACTTGGACAGAGATTGCTAGCCCAATTTTGCCATTAATAATCCCTGGACTCATGTTGTTACAGTGTTTTTGCATGAATGTATCTGCCGTGTTGATTGCAGCTTTTATAAATCAAGTTGTATACAATCTAATATTACAGCATAACTAAAGTGCTGAGCCTTCTTTGACAGGATTAAGGTGACCGTGGTAGCAAAGTGTTGCTCATTTATACACCCAGCTGTTACAGAATAACATTATCATTCGTTTGGAGTTGTTATTCAGGCCACCTGGAGACTTAAAGTCCAACATTCACTCTCTTTTGGCTGTTTTTGGTCTGAGGGAAACATCCTGCTCTTCAGCTGCTAAATGCTTCAACATGTTCCCCAGCTTGTTGCTATCTGTGAGAGTGGTAAGAGTGAAGCAAAACAGTTAAGTCGTGGGCCCAACAGCTAATCAATGACCTTAAACTTGCTATAAAACTCAGAGAAAAGCAGATTAGAGTCGCAGATTAGAGTGGTCATTCTCTGTAGCTTCATCCCAAGGAGCGATCCTTTCCACGTCACGCATTTAGTGTTCACATGGTTATAAACTGTAGCTGCTTTATCTATGTGCTCCACTGTCACATGACCATTTAGGGTAAAGAAGCATATAAACCCGTAATCAAATTCCTGAATTTTATTCTGAAGGGTAGAAGTTACACTGGCCCCAAATAACAGAGACTCCAGAGAAAAGACAAATACGTTTCATTAAATCTAGTGTGTATTTGTAGCTTGTATGGACAGTTATGTAGTACCTCAACGTTTAATCCAGGAACAAAGTTAAGCAAAACTCATATTTTATGATATATATATACACACTGTATCTATTCATTTCAAAATGCTAAATAAACACCGATCAATGTCGTGGATCCTGATTTCTTACAGCTGACTTGACTCCACATGCTTACAGGACCACTGCTTTGTGATGGTTGAACTTAATGTGTCTTTACAAGGTGTTAAGTATTTTGGACCAATAGCAGTGATGCGCACACTGCAGATGCGCACAGATTTATCACTCTAAGCACATCCTGAAAATAACCCCAGACATGTCACTATACAACACACTGTAAATGCTGATACTCGTCTTTCTTTGGTTAATAATTGCATTAAGCAGGAACACTGATAACGTGTATAAGCTCTCTGAATTGCTCAACAATTACACAGCAGAAAACAAAAAGTCAAGATACAAAAAAAGAAAAGAAAGATCACTTCCTTTTGTCTGTGATTTTTCATTCAGGTAATTCCTCAAAACATTAACATCAACCAAAGCACGGTTCAACATTTGATTGTCAGGTTTGACAGAACATGGATAATTGCAATAAAACAATTTAGTTTCTCAAGGATGGGAAAAGGCGGGGTCTGATATTTAAGATAAGCTATAATGGGAAAAGTGTTGCCCCTGACTGTAGAGTGTTTCTGTTAATAAATGGACACAAAAACTGTAGTTATTGTCACATTTGAATGCTTCAGCTATGCTTGTGTGCACTTTTAAAAGGAATGATATACTAAGTAAACCACCGACAGAACGCTCCTCTAAATGTTTCTGATGTATCAGTAAAAGCCATCTTGTGGGGGAAACGTTTTGACAATGGTGATGCATTAACCATTATCAAAGAGGTTGTGCCTCAAACTTGCTGACATTACATAATACAACACAGACTGCAATGAGCTACTGATAACCACGGTCTAGGTGCCATAGGTCAAAAGAAATACCTCGGTGCCCCTTCCCAGGACACACAGTAAGGGTAGAGGACTCTGAGAAGGACAGTGCACAGAGCAGACTGCATGAGAAAGGACACGGCCCCACGAAGGTTCTCAGGAAAGTAGCAAAACAAACAACTAAGCTACCAAAGGGAGACTCAACGGCTACATTTTACAATTTCTGTGTCCAGTGAAGTTCACAAGAAGCCAGCATGAAGCTGAAGATACCAAACCCAGGGCTGGATGACCGGATCCCCTCTCATGGGGACCTGGAGAGGATGGAGAAGGAAGAGGCCGGGGACAGGCCAAAATGGGACAACAAAGCCCAGTATCTGCTCACCTGTGTGGGCTTCTGTGTGGGACTTGGCAACGTCTGGAGGTTCCCTTACCTGTGCCAAAGCCATGGAGGAGGTAAGCCGGGATGAGATTGGGTGTTATCTGTTCAAGCTCTTTAGCAACACATTCAGCGTATTCTTTTTAAGTGCTTCAAATGCTTACAGGCTGCAGAGATGTAGTATTTGTAGCAGTTCAGATCGGTTTTCTCTTGAGATAATTTTGCTCCCAAGTGAGGTAAAAAAAAAATGCTAGATATACCTGTTTCTCTTAAAAGTTTAAAAATCAGTCAGTGAATCAGTGAAATTGGTTCACATTGAAACCTTTAGCTGCTAAAAGTTAATGTACCTCCAGGAGCCTTTATGATCCCGTTCCTTATCCTGCTGGTCTTGGAGGGAATCCCACTGCTGCACCTGGAATTTGCCATCGGTCAGCGCCTGAGGAAGGGCAGCGTGGGCGTGTGGAGATCAATCAATCCGTACCTGACGGGAGTTGGTAGGTAAAAAAAAAATGCAAGTTACTTTATTGTTTTAAGGAAATAAAATCATCAAAGAATTATACTCTGGTTTATGACCAGATACCTCTTGTTTAAAAAACCATTACCACGAGACTAATCGTTTCATTTTGTTGCAGGTATTGCGTCCCTGTTTGTCTCGTTTTTGGTGGGCATGTACTACAACACCATCATGGCCTGGATTATGTGGTATCTCTTCAACTCCTTTCAGAACCCTCTGCCTTGGAGTCAATGCCCTCTCAATGCTAACAGAACAGGTATCCCTTCTTCCATCAAGAAAACAATCTGACAGAGAAAAAACACTCATCTGCTGTACACTCATCTGCTATAAAATCTGTGATAACATTTCTTTCCAAGGTTGCTGACATCTTGTTCTTAACTATATGATCCTAAGTTTACCGGTCGCTATCTCTTCATCTGTCTATCAGGTCTGGTAGAGGAGTGTGCTCGGAGCAGCACTGTCGACTACTTCTGGTACAGAGAGACTCTGAACACCTCCACAGCCATCGATGAGTCTGGAGGTATGCAGTGGTGGATGGTGCTATCCCTGATAGCTGCCTGGACTGTGCTCTATGTTTGCTGCATCCGCGGAATCGAGACCTCTGGAAAGGTCTGAAAGTCACATTACATCTGTATAATCTAAGTAATATCTGCTTTGGAGTACATGTTCGGTCAAATGCACAGGTACATCACACAGGCGCGACTCATTTCGCCGTTTCTCATTTCCCAGGCTGTCTACATCACCTCCACTCTGCCATACCTGGTCCTCACCATCTTCCTCATCAGAGGCCTGACGCTGAAAGGCTCTTTAGCTGGAATTAAGTTCCTTTTCACACCAGATGTAAGCACTGATGCAGCACATCAACCGACATGTCATATTAAATCAATATTACGCAGACATTTTAAAGCCTTTTTGCTGTCTAACCAAGAATCAGACCTATATCACTCTCACATCTGTCCATTAGATCAGCAATGGAAGGGATTAAACAAGGGAAAACAGTGTTTTGGTTTTATAGGAGTTCATGTGTTACTTCCTGAAGTGTTGTCGTCACCGTGAGGTTCACGGTAAGGGTATATCAATCAACATTAGTTAATGCAGTAATAAGCTTTAACAGTTAATTAATTAACAGTTACTTAAGAGCTAACTAATTATCTACTGATTGACTAATGGCATTCACAGAAACTATGGTATTAACTAATACGTATTCAATAGTTTATAAAGATTGTATTACCATGGTTAATAAAATAAGAAGAATTAAGTAACGTTAACTAACTAATATACCTAGTCATCATTTACTTGTGGTTTTCATGCTAAATAAGGTATCAAAACTGCGGGTTTATAAAGATGTTACTAACATTGCTTAATACAGTAATAAGCATTAACTAACAGTTCATTGGTACAATAATAAGCATTAAGTAATGGTAACAAATGTCTCTTGTTAACATTTATTGATACTGCCTTCCTCTAACTCTAACTTATTAAGGTTGAGATTAGTGGACTCACTCCACTCCTTCATGCGGAGGTTTGCTCATCCCTTTATTATCGTAGTGTTTACAATCCTTCACTTCCAGCCTCACCCGTGAATTATTGTGCATGCCACACTGTGTGAGCATTACTACCACAGTTATATTGTTAAATTGACAGCATGTATCCCTTAGGTCACACTTCATAAATGCTTAATAGTGCTGTACAAGCATCACTTAACCATAATTAACCATATATTATTGCTCTTTGTGACTGTTGTAAATTTGAAACAATCAGCAAATCAGTTCATCACGACAACCATCTGTTAACGACATGATTCATTCCACATTTAAAAGGATGGAGACTTCAAGCCAACTGTGTAAAAAAAAATGTGATTCTTTCATTTTGGAAACAATTTTAGTGGTCTTTAAAGGGGATGATTTCACAGCTGTATGAAAATAACGACAAAAACGTATATTTCGTTTTTTCTAATGGTTGCAGGACTTTTATTCAACTTAGGCTCTCCATAAGTGGAATATGGAGCTAACAGGGGGTGCAGGCACACCCTCTTACAAGCATTTACAATATTAGTTAGCACCTTAATTAACATGTAATCCCTTAAATGTTAAGGGACATCTGTTAACAGTTACGTAATGCTTATTATTGTATTAATTAAGTGTTAGTTAATGCTTATAACTGCATTAACTAATGTTACTTGATATACCCTTACTCTAAAATGATGATATTTTCACGCTGCGGGTTTGTTTTTACAGATTTAACAAACCGGAGGTGCATGTAGGGAGATTATGGTGCCTGCAGACAGCTCCTGATTTTTCTTTTTTCCACATTCCCATTCCTAATGCTAAGTTAAGATAAGCAGCTGCTGTTTAGCTAATGCCAAACTATTTCTAGTAGTTAAGATAAGCACAGATAATCCCTATGGCTGCAAACGGAAAATTGAGAAATCAAATGTGAGTAATATTCTGATAAGAATTTAGCTAAATCATTTTAGCTTATGTAAACTGGCACTCGCTTTATCACCCACTTACATATACAACAGCTCATATTTTTTGAACTCCTGGTTTAATGTGTGTCCTTGAAGATTCAGAAAACTATAATCCTGGTGGACACCTTCACACATTAATTATTAACAATGGCTGAAACAGTTGGGGCTGGAGTGTACTGTCATGTGCACTGTAATTTGCATAGGAATCTCAGCTCAGTTTCTACTACTTACTACTTACTTTCCACACAATCTAATTTCTATACTCTCGTAGGTGAATGAGTTATTAAATCCACAGACCTGGTTGGATGCTGGTGCTCAAGTTTTCTACTCATTTTCCTTGGCTTTTGGAGGCCTCATCTCTTTCTCCAGTTACAACTCTGTTCAGTAAGTAACTGCCTTAACTGCACAGTCATACAATGAACCTGCTTTTGAACAAAGGTCCTCACTTGATCGGAATTTCCTCGTAGCAACAACTGTGAGCAGGACGCCGTCCTCATCTCCATCATCAATGGCTGCACCTCAGTGTACTCAGCGACAGTCATCTATTCCATCATCGGCTTCAGGGCCACGCAAAAATTTGACGACTGCATGGATATGTGAGTTTCAAATCACACAAAAGAAAGCCTTAAGAAATAATGTTCTCAGGATACAAATACATGCGTGCTTTTCGCAGGAACATCATGAAGCTGATAAATGCCTTCAACTATCCTGAAAACAACATCACAGAAAGCAACTACCATGAGACTTTGACCTACCTCAACCAGACAGATCCAGATATCATTGGTGGATTAAATCTACAGATCTGTGACATGCACAATTTCCTCAGTCAGGTAACATTTGAATATTTGACCACTTTTGCTGATTAATCCATTATCTGCAAATTTGTCCGTTTCCAGTCTCACTGAAATGACTTAGCAGAAGGCCTGTGGTTGAAATGTTTGCTGCCACTCCTTCAGGGTGTAGAGGGAACAGGCCTGGCCTTCATTGTGTTCACAGAAGCCATCATCAAGATGCCCGTTTCTCCTCTCTGGGCCGTCCTCTTCTTCATCATGCTCTTCTGCCTCGGCCTCTCCACTATGTTCGGCAACATCGAGGGAGTGGTGGTTCCTTTGCAGGACCTTAAAGTGCTGCCCAAAACTTGGCCCAAGGAAATTTTCTGCGGTAACTCCTAGCAAGTATAAAATACCATCTCACATCGGGATTGGTCCTGGGAGATGTGTGTAACCACTTTTTTTCGTGTCGTGTTTTTTCAGGTCTGACTTGCCTAATATCTTTCGCTTTGGGGCTCATATTTTCCCTGCGCTCTGGAAACTACTGGCTGGCTCTTTTTGACAACTTCGCCGGCTCTATCCCCCTTCTGGTCATTGGATTCTGCGAGATGTTCTCTGTTATCTACATATATGGCATAGATAGGTGAGTCTATCCAGGAATCTCAAAGGCAGTAGTGTTAAGCCAGACCAATGAGAAACAAACAGAAAAACATTTCACTTAGTCACTGGATTACAGTGTGTCAGAGGTGAGAGCAGATAATACCCATTTCTTGAGTCACTAGTTTAGTTGAAACATAGCAGGAAGTAACAGAGCGTTGTGTTCTGACCTTGAAACAGAGATAGACTGTCAGTTATCATAGGAGAGATAATGACGCGTTGTCTTGTGATGTAGCATGACTTTGATGAGGAATGTGGAAAAATGTGCATTTTTTTTTCCCTCAGAATTTCAAAAATATTGTTATTGGAAGCACTAAAACATTACTTGTAAGTTATAAAATGTGTCCAGAGTGCAAAATATTGCAATGTTTTTTTTAGCTGACACAAGGTTAGACTAATATGACAAAGTGGAGTGTTCAGTGGTCCACACAAGCTGCTTTATTTGATGTATCTAATAAAAGCACAAGGTCGGCTTTTATGGAGCCTCTCAAACACACTGAGCTGACGTTATGACTCCCTCTTATTGCTTCCAAACAGGTTTAACAAGGACATTGAGTTTATGATCGGCCACAAGCCCAATATTTTCTGGCAGGTGACATGGAGGGTGGTTAGTCCACTCATTATGGTCTTCATCTTGATTTTCTACTTCGTAACCCAAGTCACCAAGAGTCTCACCTATTTGGTCTGGGACCAGGAGTCGGTAAGTATGCTCATCTAAGCCTGAATACTTTTTTAGATGATGTCTTAAGGAGAAATTCACTGAATGCTTTCTCTTCTCATGAATGATGGTTTTAAAACACACCTTTGTCATATCTGGTCGTAGCCGGAATTCCCCCAACTCCATCCGAGTCCTTTTCCCTCCTGGATCTACATCATCATCTTCCTCCTGGCCGGAGTTCCAAGTTTAGCCATCCCAGTGTTCGCCCTCCTCAAATTCATTCAGAGAAAAGCCTGCAAGCAGAGGGACTCCGATGACTCCGATGACGACACAGTATCTCTGCCAAAATACAAATGAGCGACAAAATGAAGTTTTAAGTGTTTACTTTGAATGTTTAATGACAAAATGAACACGAAAGCGTCTGCCTTTTTTCTTCCTCATGCGCTGGATAATGGTAGAAGAGCATGCTAGCAATTATTGACTTTTATTTGTGTAGTACTAAATTATTTTCTGTAAAATAATGTAAAGTAATTGTTATTGCTTTTCATACTATTGTAATATTAGTTTTCTGCTGTGTCACGTTTCACATGTAACATATTGTGCATTAAAGGGACAGTTTGGGCTTTTGTGAAATGCGCTTTTTCACTGTTTTGTAGTGAATTAGACAAGAAGATTGATACCAGCCGTCTGTGTCTGAGCCACAGCCAGCAGCTAGTTAGCGTACATTCATATTTAGCATGCAGATATAATAAACTTTATTTATACAGCATTCGCAAAAGTTACAAAGTGCTTTACGTGTTATGAGAGTCATATCAATGCCATCTCACTTTCTGTTTCCAAAAATGTCTAACTTGTCTTTTAATATTATGTGTCCAGCATGTCTAGTATAAAAAAATAAAGTTTTACTTTAATATTTTGTAAATAATCTTCTACAGAGGAGTTAATTCTTGTTTAAACTTTCAACATGTTGTTTTTTTAAGATTTTTGGCATATTGTTGAGGGGTGTATTTCACGTTTTAATGCTTTATGTATATTACAGCACTGCACTCACACTGTCGTAAACTGTCAGGTTATGATCTGTTAATAATTCACTCACCAGTTCAGACTTGAAAGCCAAACTAAGTGGTTTGAAGAAATAAATGCTGCTAAGTAATAGTGGTCATGTGGAATGTCTTCACGATATTCTTCAGGCACATCTAAGGATTTTGCCTGGCAACACTTGTAACAATGCAAAAATTCGAATTTCTTTTACTGAGCCAACAAAATGTCTGTTTCTGTTCCCTGCCTTTGAATAAATCTCTTTAAAATAAAACACTTTGATAACAAATTGCTACAGCTGATGGTAATTATGTGATAAACCTGAAGGACGCCCCTTGTAGACCTTTAACAGCTGGCTCTGCAACAAATATCCATGCCACAAATATGGCATAAAACCAGCACCATAACAATAAAACAACTGAAATGTTTCCACCTGAACATCATGCATCATGCCTTCGGTGGACACTTAATAATAAGGAGCATTGTGTTAAAGACTGAACAGCTTGAGCGCCTCTTGACCATTTACACACTCGATTACTTGTGTGTTTCTGATCTTCCGCCAGGTGTTTTTACTATACCAGCTTACAGTGCTTATAGATGAGATTGAGAGTATAGCAAGAGAAGTGGGATCAGGATTTATATTAACGAAATAATTCAGTGTAACCAAATTAAAATTCCTGGAGATATGTTGGAGTTAACATCACACTCTCTCCTGAAATGTCCTTTGTTGTAATGTAATGTCCTTTGATAGATCAAGTCGTCTTTGACAATTTATCTTGTGCTTTAAAGAGTGATGTTAAAGAAATGCTCTTAAAGAAATGGAGGTTTGACTCATAATTGGCCGTTATGAGCCACTGTTATACCACGAATGACGTGATATAAATTAACAATCTGATAAGAAGTGATAAAAAGTGCAACAATAACAAAATCTTCTGGATCAAATGTTGATAAATACGGCAGATCATATAAAAGATCAGATCATGATTGCAAGAGAGTCGCAAGAAAGTTGCCAAAGGTCTGGTTTGGAAATGTAAATTAGAGGGAAGAAAATCTATTCATATATTCCAAAGAAAGTCTTGAAAATGAAATAAGGCAAACCAACTGGAATAATACAACTTAAGGTAAAAACTGTGAGCACGCTTATGATGACCTTATGGAGAATAAGCAAGTCATGCCCAGGGAGCATAATAGAAAACAGATTTTACCTTTGGCTGAATCACATCCTGAAAGACATTTAATGGATAAAAAAATCTATAAAATCATGTTTAACTACTGATACGATTAATATATAAGCAGGGTTTAGATGGCACACAGGCCTCCACTTCTCTGTGTCATCCTCACACATCTTCAGCAATATATTTTCATACCTTTCTCACCCTTAATAATTCAAACATTGACTAAAGTTATGAACCTGCACCCGTTGACCCTGTTTAACCCCTGTATTTAATAGTCCTACAATGAAACTCAGGAAGGCCAAAGCAACTTGTTGTTTTTAAAGTTTCTGAACTAATTGTATACTAGTTGGTATAAAAGGAGGATTTTTACCATCCTGTTAAATTTTCAACTTGTATTTGTAAGGCATTAGTTGAGTGTTGGTGTTAGTGGTAGATACATCTGCGACAGTACATCTCTTCTCTGTGTGTGAGATTAATGTTCTATAAAATAAAGGTAATAAACTAAACTAATAACCTAAGCAGTGCGTATGGTCTGTTCCTACCTCTGTGTGACACGGTGTAATCCACCTATTAATTAATTCCTTTTTTTTTATTGCTTTTTAAGATATAAATCATTTGCACACTATATGTAAAATGTACTGTCAGTGTTTAATTATTCAAATGAACTTGTGACTAAATGTGCACAAAAGGACGAAAGTACACAGTGCGCTCTTGCTAATCTGTGGACTGGAACAGATACAGTAAAAGATCATAAACCAGTTTCAGCAGTGCTCCCATGACATTCTCACAGACTGACCGGAATGCCTAACCACAGACATACTTCTCTGGCTCAGTGGTTGCTATGAGGCTGGTACTCCCTAACCCAGGACTGGATCTCCGGATCCCTAATCATGAGGACCTGGAAAGGATGCAGAAGGAGGACGAGGAGGATGGGAATAGGCCCAAGTGGGACAACAAAGCCCAGTACATCCTAACCTGTGTGGGCTTCTGTATCGGGCTTGGTAACGTGTGGCGATTCCCTTACTTGTGTCAAAGTCATGGAGGAGGTAGGTAAGCTTAGACACAGAGGGTAAATGGATATCTGTGGTGTATTATGATGTTAAAGCAAATTAAACAGTGGCGGAGGTACTCAGGAGTGGATTTACTGCAATCTTGTGTGAATTTATGGCATTTTATGGTCTTTAATTATCTTCTCTGAAGGACATTTTGCAGCGCAGAATTAGTATGGATCTCTGAGGGGCGGCACAAAGCCAAAGCTATTGCCAAATACCTGAAGTGTGAACTTAACCATTTTACTTGAAATAAAATCACTAGTCCTTTTTACCTAAGGCTAAAATCAAGAAAAATACATGACTCATTCATGGCAAAATGAGAGTGGTTTAAAATCACCATCGAGATACATCAATGATTCTCAAGAGTATGCGCTCCTCTGAAGTAATGTCTAACCTCTGGCATGACAGACGTATGAGCTACAGACAGGGAGTCAGCTTTGTATCAGCTAAGAAAACTAATAGTATTAATAGTATTAATAGTATTTATAGTACAGACAGATTTCCGAGATCTGCATGTTTCCAATAGTACAATCTGTCTGTGACTTGTTAACTAGAGTGTTCAGTTCACACTGTCCACGTCATCAGCCACAGTAATGGAACAATACAGACGTAAACAAAACAGCACCAATGTTAGATTTTAGTCTGCGGCAAGTGATCTGAAATTGCATTTTCATGTGTTATGTATGAAGAGAAACCTCAATGTCAGCTGCGATTGGCCTCAGTTCCCCCGTGATCCTTGAGGATAAGCGTTATAGACATTGGATGGATGGATATTATTATCTGTGAATAGGTCATAAACCTTGCCTATCACAGCATTGCACAGCAAATCTGTAATCTTTACAGGAAATGCGTACTGTAGTCAATATCTAACCGTTATTAATTGCTGTTATCAGCAATTTATTTTCTTCATAAACATTTTATATACTTGCTATATTTCCACCCCACAAACATCCTCACACACCATATGGTGTTATCATCATCTGTATGACCCGTTTTGTCCAAAATATACTAGCATAGTGATAAGTCCCATCAATCAAAGTAATGCCTCCTCAAGGCAACTACAACTTAATCTGCATAGAGCAAGTAATTATATGATGATGTTTAGCAGGTACAATGTTCACCATGTTAAATGTAGTTTAGCAACTTTTACAATCAGCTTCTGAATGTCATTAGTTTTGTTGGTATTTGGCCATTAACTAAAGTACCGCACAAAATAACATTTCAACCTGATGAAGGTAAAAAGTCCTGCTGAAAAGTCAGGAGGATCTCCACAGTTAGCAGGATCCACCCTCTTGGCACTGCTTATGTCCGTACAAAATTTCATGGCGATCAATTGAATTGTTGTAGGTATAAATTTTTGTCTGGACTAAAGTCTCAAATGGCAGACCAGCAATACTGGCCCTAGAGCCTCTGGCATTAGTAAAAAGTACTGGGATTACCACGACCCTAATAAAAAGAGGAAACCCAAGTTGCTTTAAAGAGAAAGTGCAACATAGCGAACCACTTGCCCATGGTAACTGGCAATAATATTAACAACATTTAAGTCCACAGCACCTTTTTATGTCATGGCACTTCTTATACAGGATTCAGATATTTATGTCAATCTCTCAGCAGCTTATCACATACATTTTTCAGGTGCATTTTTGATTCCCTACCTGATCCTGCTGGTACTAGAAGGAATGCCTCTCCTGCTGCTGGAGTTTGCCATCGGCCAGCGTCTCAGGATGGGCAGCGTGGGAGTGTGGAGGGCCATCAACCCTTATCTCACTGGCATTGGTGAGTAAAATGAGTAACAAAAAAAAAAACAGATCCACTGGCATCACAACAACACATACATAATGAGTGATTATCTGGCTTCCTATATGATTCTGTCCTCCTCAGGTATAGCCTCTATGCTGGTGTCCTTTTTGGTTGGACTGTACTACAACACCATAATAGCCTGGATCATGTGGTATCTCTTCAACTCCTTTCAAAATCCACTGCCTTGGGCCCAATGTCCCCTCGATGACAATGGGACAGGTAAGGAGAACACACACATTTTCAGCCCACAACACACCAAAGCAACCCAACAGCATCATTATTTATGCATATTCATTGCCCCTCCAGGATTTGTACCTGAGTGTCAACGGAGCTCCACTGTAGATTACTTCTTTTACAGAGTGACCCTGAATAGTTCGGCCTCCATAGCCGACTCTGGAGGAATCCACTGGCCCATAGTAGTCTGCCTGCTAGCTGCCTGGACAGTTATCGCTATCTGCTGCATAAGGGGCATCAACACGACAGGAAAGGTTTGTTGAACCTTCAGTCAACTGAGTGTTTGCTACACATCGTTTCTGTTGCCATGTCTGTCAAGCTCTTGTCTGGCCAGGGTTCGAGTTATGTAGGAGCCGATGAGCAGACCACTCAGGCTCCTATCAAAGCAGCACAATCATACATCTGTGTGCCTGTCTGTCTCTATGTGTCTGCCCTGTGTTGACTGGCAACCCCGCCTCTCGCCCAAAGTCAGCTGGGATTGGCTGCAACCCTGACGGATAAGTGGTATAGACAATGGATGGATGGATGTATACCTGACTATATACAGTATTTACGCTATACTTAGATATATATCTGACAATGATGATGATATGTACGTATTAAAAACTGATCTGTAGTGACTCCCTGAGGGTAGTACTTAAACCAGGTTGTGTCCTGGGTGTGATGGGTCTGCAGTGATGTTTCCTGCACGTTCCCTGAATCTGTACAAGTATAAGTCCTGGATAGAGAGCAGATTGGCTCCAATTATTTTCTCTGCAGTCTCGACAATCTGTCGTTTGGCGGCCGATCCAAACCAGACAGTGATAAGAATGCGAAGACTAGCTTGAATGATTGCAGAGTAGAGCCAGAGCGTCTGAGGCAGGTGAAATTCTTGAGCTGGACGTCCTCATCGGGGACTTTTTTCAACGATTGAATGAATGTTTGATGTCTATTTTAAGCCCGGGGAGACTTTGGATCCCAGAAACCTGAAGGTGTTCAAGCCAGACACAGAAGAGATGGGGGGCAGTGTTAGCAGGGCTCCTCCTGAGGTCCGCTGTCATCTCTACAGTTTTGAGCTCCAGGTTGTTATGACTGCACCAGAGGGCCGGCTGTTTATTGGGTGTAGAGGGAGAAGAGCAGTGGAGAGAGCACATATCCTCAGGAGGCACAACAGCTGATGTGATGCCCTTCAGGTGGACCAACACCAGTCTCTCACCAGAGGATTTTATGACCACAGATGTGAGGGCGACGGGCCTGTAGTTATTTAACTCTGAGATAGAGGGTTTCAGGATGGTTGTTGAATGTTTGAAGCCAAGGTGGGATTCACACAGCTCCAGTGATCTGTTGAAGACCTGTGTGATGATGGGAGCCAGCTGGTCTGCACAGGCTTTCAGACAGGAGGTTGACACGCCTCCTTTCTGATCTTGTGCCTCTGAAAGGTGCTGATGTCATGCAGGCCTCTCAACACTGATGCAGGGCCATTGGCTACTCTGATCTCCTTTGATAGCATTAGAATTTAGAATTCATGCTATCATGGAAATTTCTGAAAAATAAAGTTTGCTGCAAGGAGTTCTTTGTGCGCCTTTATTTCTTGCAAGAAGGAACAACTGTAACAGAGTGGTCATGCAGTCTGACAGTCTGATGCATTACAATGCTGAAGACATGGAGTAATGAATGCATTGCTCTGTAGTGCTAATGAGCCCCAGTGTCAGTATGATATGGAAAAGTCATACTTTTTATGTAACAGGAGGTTCAGTTTTTAGGGTGAGGACTAACCAGCAGTGTCTGATGAACATAAGCGCCATCTTGGGTGAAGTATCCGGAGGGTAAACTTATCCAAATCAAACAAAGCAGGATAGAGTCTCTGATGTTACCCTACACTGGTATTGTAGCATCCAGGATCATTTCCCTTTTGTTACATGTACTCTAAGAAAATACTGTAGTATGAAATGGCCCACTCTTGCCACACACCAGTGTTTATGGCTTATAGCAGGTAAACACACTGTCAAATCTATTCCTCACAGTGAGCTTGTATTTTCACAGAGGGTAAAAAGAAGAACCCACAATCCAAACTCTTGAGGTACAGAGTATCGCTCTTTCTGCAGCCCCATGCACTCCACTTTTAACATTTGAAGAAGTCCAAAGCTTGACAGATGGGCCTCTGTGCCTCGTTACAGCTGCCACGATATGATTATACAATTGATGTTTGGGGGAGGGATTTAGCAAATAGTTGATTATGATACATTTATAAAAAAAAAAAAAAATTCAAAAATTAATGTCCACTATCAATTCCATTTTTTCTTGTCATGACCTCAGGCAGTGTACGTCACAGCTATTCTGCCTTACATAGTACTGGCCATCTTCCTGATCCGAGGACTGACTCTTAAAGGCGCCCTGAGCGGAATAAAGTTCCTCTTCACGCCACAAGTATGTTTCAAATCTCGACACAAAACAGTTGTTTCTCATAGCTCAAAGATCACAACGTATGCCTCTCTTTTGCAGGTAGCAGAGTTGATTAAACCAACAACTTGGCTGGATGCAGGTGCCCAGGTCTTTTACTCCTTTGGTTTGGCGTGGGGAGGCCTCATCTCCTTCTCAAGCTACAACCCTGTTCAGTAAGTGTTGGTGGTGCTTCTTAATTTGTAAAAAAAAAAAAAAAAAAAAAAAGGACAGTAGCCATTTTCAGACTGAAAGCCAAAATGTGTATTTGTTTTCCCAAGCAACAACTGCATGCAAGATGCTGTGATCCTGTCAGTGGTAACTGGCTTGACCTCAGTCTATGCTGCCACAGTCACCTACTCCATCATTGGCTTCAGGGCCACAGAGAAATACGACAACTGCATGATCAAGTAAGTACAGTTAATTTCAAGTTAAGTGGACGTTTTGTTCATTTTTCAATTATGACAAATTGGCAATTAAAAGAAATGCTGATTTTCTATCTAACTCAAACTCCTCAATTTTTATGGCCTCAGTGCATATGTCTCAGAGGTTTTTCAAATCTATCTACATAAACACATCCCCCCCTGGGGATTATTAAAGTAATTCTGATTCTGATTCTGATAACTTATTGGGTTACTGGCTGCTGTTATCATTCACATTAGGAGGGTATTTACTACAGAAAGTCTTTTAGCCAGGCTTGCAGAATGGCTCTAGGGATGGTAGTGCTGGTTGAGCAGCCACTTTGGCACAGACTGAGATATGTCAGTAACTATGGATTTTTATAAAATTTGGTACAAGTATTCACTGATTCCAGATGACTATGATCCTTGTGATCCCTGACTTTTCCTCTAGGCTGTGAAATGTCTCAACAACTATTAGATGGATTTCTGTGGCATTTGCTACAGTCTTTCCTACTCTCCACAGGATAATTATATGATCTCGGTGTGACATGTGTACAGTATAATTTTGTTTATGACCTGCAAAACAAATGACACTTCCATCGGCTGCAGCTGACTCTGTGTTCATTGCTAATTAGCAAATGTTTGCTAGCATGTTGAATCTGGTAAATGTTTCCAGCTAAACATCTGCATGCCAACATTGTCATTGTGAGGATGCTGATGTTAGCATTTAGTTCTAAGCGCTGCTATGCATAAGTGCAGCCTCACAGAAACATGTAAATTTGAGTCATCCAGAGTTTTTAATCTGAGGCACATTTTCTCCTCAGTAACATCATGGCATTATCAAATGCATTTGACCTTCCTGAAGACAGCATCACTGTGGACAACTATGAGGCAGCCTATAATCATTACAACAGCTCCCATCCAGATACTGTTCTTGGACTGGACATCAAACTGTGTAGCATGCACACACTGCTCAGTGAGGTGACTCTTGATGAATTTCTCACATTCCACGTTGTAATTGGTTTGTGCTCCTACCTGGATTGTGACTAATGTGTGTGTTTGTCCAGGGAGTAGAGGGAACAGGTCTGGCCTTCATTGTGTTCACAGAAGCTATCACCAAGATGCCTGGTTCTCCAGCCTGGTCTGTCCTCTTTTTCATCATGCTTCTCTGCTTGGGACTCTCAACCCTGTTTGGCAACATTGAGGGAGTGGTGGTCCCACTGAAAGACCTCCGTGTATTTCCTAAAAAATGGCCCCATGAAGCACTGACAGGTAACTTGACAACTAATTCCTCAGTTTTTCATCTGCCAAGGAAGTTTGTAATTTTAACACAAGTTGCTTATTTTTGTTCATGTGTGTTTCAGGAATAACATGTTTTGTTGCCTTCATCATCACGCTCCTGTTTGCGCAGCATTCAGGGATTTATTGGGTAACTCTCTTTGACAACTTTGCTGGATCTGTTCCCCTTTTGACCACTGGGTTGTTTGAGATGATAGCCGTTGTTTACATCTACGGCATAGACAGGTTAGTGCTTATTCAGTCCATTTTAGCAACAACTTGTCCGTCTGCGCTCTACATTTTGATATTTGCTGCAGAATGATAATACAGTATCAGCAGCATCATGATGTGCGCCAGTCCAGTGTAGGAAGACTTCATACATATTCCAAAACTAATTCACATCCTCTTGTGCGCAGGTTCAATGAGGACTTGAAGTTCATGATCGGACGTAAGCCCTCCTTATTTTGGCAGCTTTCATGGAGGTTCATCAGTCCTCTCATTGTTCTGGTTATCTTAGTTTTCTACCTGGTGACACAAGCGCAAGAAGAGCTCACCTATTTGGTGTGGGATCCCAACTCAGTAAGCACACAAGCTCTATAATCAGCTAATATATCATCCTAGACATCCTGACTTTATGTTACCTTTTCTCTGTTGTTTGCCCATTGGGAAAAATACACAAATTACATAGCATACGAAATATTTTTAGGTAGATGTTGTTCCTCTGTTGTGCAGCATATAGTTAGTAACTCATTATAGTAGTTATCATCTTAAGGTTTGGACAGTTGTTGCATATCAAATGCACTAATCTTACAGTTTTGCCACTTACAGGAGAAGTTCCCTTCTCTGGCATCAGTAACGTACCCTTCATGGATCAACGGGATCATCTTTCTTTTGGCCGGAGTTCCCAGTCTGGCGGTGCCTCTTTATGCATTATGTAGGCTGGTCTTTGTTTGCTGCAAAAAAAAAAAGTGATCCAGTGAAAAAAAGAGCCACATTTCCCAAAAATGTTTTCTATTCAAATTACAATACTTTGGGTTCTTCTTGGGTGCTGCAAAAATGCTAATATGGCTGTAATGGACCACAAAAGCATACTGTTTCCCAGCCATCCAGATTTTATATCCGTTTATTCTTGACATTGAAATAAATTTTGTCTGTGTGAAATGTAACTTGGACTATATAACTTTACTACACATAACTAATGAAATTTATAGCAAATATCTACCACTGTCACTGCCAATGTATATCAAAAGATAAATAATATGCAAATATTAACTTTTCTTGATTGAAAATGAGCAAAATGTGAGCATTGTCTGCATCTGGGTTCTGAAAGCTTGAATTATGTACAACTTGGAAAACTTGCATAAAGAATGAGAAATTACACCAGCATTTAGATTTGTAGTCTAATAACAGATATAGTAGCCTTCTTTGTGGTATGTTCAAGAGCAACTTTTTAACCACTGACACAATGACACAAGGTATTTCATCCGTTGGCCTTTAACAGAAGCAGCTCCTTGACATCAGTTTGGTGCATCTGGGATGTAATCATACAGTATACTAAATGTTTGAACAAAATGAAGATGTTAAGCAGCAATTTGGCCAAGAGAGGGAGACCTCACACTGACAGGTCAGAGTAGTAGAAACTGAAAGTACTGAAATGGACAGCAGAGTATGACATCATTGTTTACGGTGCTTTCACTGTTAGAATATTAACTGAGCTACTACTGGAATATTAAATCCCTTATTCAAGTACTCATCCAACAACGATATACAGTGGTCTATTGTAGTTCATTCAATAAAATTGATAATATAAACAAACTGACAAGGATTGATCAGCAAGTCCATGTATTGATGTCTTATATTATGACCGAACCCTTCTGATTTAAAGGTGTGGCTTGTATGGGGAATCAATAAAACACTTAATGGTATTGTACAATGGAATAACAGGTAGGTACAAGGGGCGACAGCAAGAGGTTAGGGAATAACACCTTTATGTTGAAGAGGGAGAGAAATAAACTATTATGTATGTATTTTAGAAAATGACTGAGTACTTATTTTAATAACTATAAGGTACAGGTATATTGTTAGTGGGAACTGTGATAAAACAGTATGACAAAGTTTGCTTTGGGTAACTACATTTTAAGATGATTTTAAATATGGAGAACCTGATTATAATTGTCATGTGCATTATCATTTTTGCTGGGGATCAAGTTATATGTATGCTTATAAAATGGTGGGATAATAGAAGGTAACAGTAATGAAGTGACCTGATTCATATCCAAGATCTTGCTTTAAGGGGGAAGTACTAACTACCATGCCACTGTTTACAGTGTATATGTTTAATGTTTGATAAAACTGTACAACGATCTTCCACAGCTTTTTCTAAAATGATGGAAAGATACAAGGTAACAATAGGAAGTGGAAATAAGAGCATAAAGCATTAAGGTTTAACAATGAATCATTTCAACAAAGAAAAAGAAAAATATATAAGGTAATATAATAAAACTAGCAATAAAAGCAAAAAATAAGAAATTATAGCACAAAGTGATAGATACAGCAATCACACACTGGATAAAGCTAGACTAAAAAAGTTGTGTTTTAAGTTTTCTTTTAAAGATGCCCATGTTCTCTGCCATCCTCAGGTCCTGCGGCCATTCCACAGCTTGAGGCCATGGTGCCTAATGGGGTCTTAGACTGCACCCCTAGAGTAAACCAGAGACAGCTACCGGACGACCAAAGAGGTCGAGCGGGTACATATCTAAAATCGATGTGAGATATGTAGTAGCGACTGGGAACAAGACCATTTAGAGATTTGTAGATCAATAAACGAATCTTAAAGTCTCTTCTGGCAGCCAAACAGGTAGTGCAGAGATTATAAAACAGGTCTAATGAGTTGGAGTTGATCTACGGCTTTTTGGTAAACCACAAAGAACAGCATTAAAATATTCCAGCCTAGTAGTAATGAAAGCATGCACAAGTGTCTCACTATCAGGTGAGAGACAAACTAACACACTTTCACAACGTTTTTTAAGTGGTCGAAGGCAGATTTGGTCACACTCTTGATGTGGGCATTGAAAGTTAAATTAGATTTCGGGATGACATCCATGTTTTTAACCTGGTGCCTTGGACTGAATGCCGGTGACTTCAATTTGGAGGTTAGCTTTTCTATCTGTGCCTTTTCTCTGACAACTAGTACTTCCGTTTTGTTCTGGTGAGGCTCAAGAAAGTTTATAGTAATTTTACAATAAGTATGTTTAATGTTTGATTATATTGACTAACCTAATAGTGGTATAAAAAAAGAGAAGGGCAAAGTGTGCAATGGCTAATCTGTGGATTGCATCAGATAAAGTGAAAGATATGAACTTGTTTCGGCGATGCCGAGTGCATACACTTGGTGTTCACACTGGCCTTTGGGAAGGATATTGTAACATCTCTGATGCAGTGGGGTCGCCATGAGACTGGTTCTTCCTAACCCAGGACTGGAACTAAGGATCCCTTACTATGAGGATCTGGAGAGGATGGAGAAGGAGGAGGCCGGGGACAGGCCCAAGTGGGACAACAAAGCCCAGTACATTCTAACCTGTATGGGCTTTTGCATTGGGATAGGCACTGTGTGGCGATTCCCGTACATGTGTCAAACCCATGGAGGAGGTAAAATCAGATTCAAATGGTAATGGGACATTCAGTGATTAAGCTGTCTGTGGACTGCCAATCCATGAATTATTGCATTAACCACAATTGTCATGATTTGTGGCTACTATAACAAGCAAGCCTTCATGCAATCTCACCAGCTTGTTAGCTCTAGTGTTTTGTTAGTGATAAATACCACTTATTTGAACTACAATATTGTTTGTACTGCATTGTTGCCAGAAGTTACCGAAATAGGTTAAAGAATAAGATTAAGTAAAAGTACAAGAAAAAAAGTATAGAACTAAGAATTTAGGTAGTGCTATTGCCTGAATGCATGTTGCAGTGGAGCCCTGCAAGAGTGTTCGATGGAGCCTGCCAGTGGTCATATGTCACAGAAAAACAATGGCTTGGAAATCTGGAGCCCTGTGGGACACTTTACAGTCCAGACTAGACATTACATATTCAATATCTTATCTAGTTTAACCTGCTATATTTGGAGGCCTATGATTCTCATAAGTGCAATCTTACAGATGCTACTGATCATTCGTGTTCTAGGTGCATTTTTGATTCCCTACCTGATCCTGCTGGTACTAGAAGGAATGCCTCTCCTGCTGCTGGAGTTTGCCATCGGCCAGCGTCTCAGGATGGGCAGCGTGGGAGTGTGGAGGGCAATCAACCCTTATCTCACTGGCATTGGTGAGTAAAATAGATTCTAGCCAATTTTCTCCAAACTAGAGGCTAAACGAGACTCTTAGCTCCAGAGACACATAAAACTGTTAATGAATATTTGGCTTCCTGTACATGTGACTCTGTCCTCCTCAGGTATAGCCTCTATGCTGGTGTCCTTATTGATTGGACTGTACTACAACACCTTAATAGCCTGGATCATATGGTATCTCTTCAACTCCTTTCAAGATCCACTGCCTTGGACCCAATGTCCCCTCAATGACAATGGGACAGGTATTTGAAAATACACACTGAGACTCAAGCAGCCAAACTTGACACATGACTAAAACATTTGACTGATTCTTGCCCCTCCAGGATTTATACCTGAGTGTCAACGGAGCTCCACTGTAGATTACTATTTTTACAGAGTGAGTCTAGATAGTTCGGCCTCCATAGCCGACTCTGGAGGAATGCACTGGCCCATAGTAGTCTGCCTGCTAGCTGCCTGGACAGTCATCTGTATCTGCTACATACGGGGGATCAGCACCTCAGGCAAGGTTTGTTGAACCTTAAGTCAAACAATGTGCATTCCTTAATCACCACAATTATTATATAATTTGCTTGTCTTGTCATGACTTCAGGCAGTGTACGTCACAGTCATTCTGCCTTACGTAGTGCTGACCATCTTTCTGATCCGAGCATTGACTCTTGAAGGTGCCGTGACTGGAATAAAGTACCTCTTCACACCAGATGTATGTTTCTAATCTCTATCTTAAAAAAACATTACAAATTCCACAAAACAAAACCAAGAGACATTACACGGTACGCCTTTCTTGCAGGTTGATGAGTTGACAAAACCAACGACTTGGCTGGATGCAGGTTCCCAGGTCTTTTTTGGCTTTGGTTTGGCGTGGGGAGGCCTCATCTCCTTCTCAAGCTACAACCCTGTTCAGTATGACACATTTAGAAACCCTGTTGTGTTTTATAACCACACACTGGTTCTACACATATTTAGGCCATTTCAATGAAAAAAGGTTGAATCCATTCTCAGACATGATTCGTCCTGAATCTTTCACATTTTTTTCTTTTCTCAAGCAACAACTGCATGCAAGATGCTGTGATCCTGTCGGCCATAACTAGCTTAACCTCAATCTACACTGCCATAGTCACCTACTCCTTTGTTGGCTTCAGAGCCACAGAGAAATATGACGACTGTATCAGCGAGTGAGTAGTAACAGAATGTGGCTTTCAATATTATTTGGAACACAGTCCTATTCTATTCTATTTAGTATTTTAGAGAGTATTACGGCTATGCCTGCATGGACAAAGCAATCATTCCTGAAATTATTTAGCTGTGTTCATATGTCGAATTTATAGGTTCAAAAATAGTAATTGCGTTTGTAATGTTGGGTTTGTAATGTTAAGTAGAGTTACTAATCAATGTCTTAATTTGTTCATAGTAACATCATGACATTATCAAATGCATTTGACCTTCCTGAAGACAGCATCACTGTGGACAACTATGAGGCAGCCTATAATCATTACAACAACTCCCATCCAGATACTGTTCTTGGACTGGACATCAAACTGTGTAGCATGCACACACTGCTCAGTGAGGTGACTCTTGATGAATTTCTCACATTCCACGTAACGTGTAATTGGTTTGTGCTCCTACCTGGATTGTGACTAATGTGTGTGTTTGTCCAGGGAGTAGAGGGAACAGGTCTGGCCTTCATTGTGTTTACAGAAGCTATCACCAAGATGCCTGGTTCTCCATTCTGGTCTGTCCTCTTTTTCATCATGCTTCTCTGCTTGGGACTCTCAAGCTTGTTTGGCAACATTGAGGGAGTGGTGGTCCCACTGAAAGACTTGAATATGTTACCTAAAAAATGGCCCCAAGAAGCAGTTACTGGTATTCTGCTTTTTTAAGTTAAAACAATCAGCAAATTAGCTTTGCAACCCTTGGTGAATTGGTTGCCTTATTTTTGTGCATGTGTGTTTCAGGAGTAACATGTTTTGTTGCCTTCATCATCTCCCTCCTGTTTGCGCAGCACTCAGGGATGTATTGGGTAACTCTCTTTGACAACTTTGCTGGGTCTGTTCCACTTCTGATCATTGGATTGTTGGAGATGATAGCTGTTATTTACATCTACGGTATAGACAGGTTAGTACATAAAATGTATATATTTGCTTAACATTTATTATACTGTATTATACTGTATACTGTATTATACTGTACACCCTACTGCAAAATTACCATATTAGCAGCAGCACATCTGCACTCAGTTCTAAAACGAATGAAGGATAATCTACTGATTGTGTTAAATAGGCATCAAACTAACTTGTTACACCTGTGTCTGTGTCGCTCATTACGTCAATCCCACAAATAATTATTATCTGACTCAGTTATTACCTACATTTCCCTTCTGCTGTATGGACTGTTTACTATTTTGTGTTTTTCAGGTCATTGTTGTGGTTTTTTGGCCTGCAACTTCCCTGTTCATTGATTACTTTCATTATATTGTATCTATTTTATTATAACCCTGTGACTGTTACTTTCAGCTAGGTTCCCTCTTGTGTGCAGGTTCAATGAGGACTTGAAGTTCATGCTGGGACGTAAGCCCTCCCTCTTTTGGCAGGTTTCATGGTTCATCAGTCCTCTTGTCACCCTGATTATCTTAGTTTTCTACCTGGTGACACAAGCGCAAGAAGAGCTCACTTATTTGGTGTGGGATCCCAACTCAGTAAGCAAATAGCTCTGTGATCAGCAAATATTTGAATTTATGTTGTCCTTTTCTCCAATGTTCCTTCATTGCAAAGTACACAAATTACAAGGCATGATAAATATTTTAGGTTAATGTTGTTCGGACAGTTGTTGCATACTAAATGCTCTTATCATACAGTTTTGCCACTTACAGGAGAGGTTCCCTTCTTTGGCATCAATACCGTACCCTTCATGGATCAACGGGATCATCTTTCTTTTGGCCGGAGTTCCAAGTTTGGCGGTGCCTCTGTATGCATTATGTAGGCTGGTCTTTGTTTGCTGCAAAACAAAAAGTATTCAGTGAAAAAATGAGCTGTGGTTTGCCTATTTATACCCATGTACATGTCCTTAAAGCGTAATTCTGATGTTATATTGATGCACTCCAGTAAAGCACATTCTGCTCATGTTTTCTGTAAATTCATTAGTGCTGTATCTCGATCAGTCAATTAATTCATAACACATGCTATCTCAAGACACTTTTCATGTAAAGCAGGTCCAGACCATACTCTTCGATTAAGAGAGACTTAACGATTAAAAAATTCAGAATTGGGTATTCAAGAATCCTCACATTAGCAAGCGCTAAGCGACAATGGCAAACAAACGTCTCTTTAACAGGAAGAAACCTCAGGCAGAACCCAGCTCTGAGGTGGGCAGCATTCTGACAGGGCCATGTTGGATGTAAGAGAGAGAAAAAGAGAGGCAGCGATGCAGGAAAACAATAATAACATTAACAACTATAGGAAAAATAATACACATATAACTTAAAATGAGTAATATTGCTAAAAGAGATAATGCCCAGTAATATTAATAGAAATGGTGGGAGTCATGCAGGCCCAGAGTGGGAGGCAGTGGTAGTGATCCATGGAAGCCCGAAAAACTGCAGCTAGTTGTACTGTGACCACGATCCACAAGATCTACATACTGTACTTAGTGACAAGACACCATATTGTCTTCCATCCATCCAGGCTTCACTCCTTTTTAATCTTTGCCTTTGAAATATTTTTTGTCTCTGTGAAGTATGGTTTTGCCAATATAACTTTCACAAATGGCTAATTAAATGTATGGCAAATATTTACCATATGTACCAGCAGACACCTAAGCTCCAGCGGTGTGTTGGTCTTCTTCAAACAAGTGAAAGTCAATAAAACTCTGGGTTAACACAAGTTGTGATGTCATGTGATTTCAATCATGTCCAATCATAGATTAGGATGGCAATCATCTGTGCAATAACAAAGATTACGTCCAGGCTTTTAATCTTCTAATGCATTATTTTTGTTGAAAGGCAAAGTAAATTCAATAACTTGGGGGTGACTGCTTTTCGGATTCAACAAGTCTCTGGACTCTCCTGGAAAGATGAACACCATTCTTCCAAAAGATATTCCCTCATTTGGTGTTTCTTTTCAGTGTCCCACATGTTGGAAATAATTAGGAATTATAGATTATCTGAGACAATTTGGCACTTGAAGTACTGATATGTCTACCATTTCTTTTATGGGTGTAATATCTGCATTTGCTGATTTGGTTTGATTAGAACACATTCTGAGGATTTCGAAGTGGTACTGGCTGTGGATATAATCTATTGGATTCATATTGCAATATGTTCCAGAGGTCTGAAATGCAAAAATGTTCCAACAAATAATAATTTTACTAATGTAGATGTGGTATTTTCAAGAGCAACTTTTAACCAAAGACACAATGACATGAGGCATTGCATCAGTTGGTTTTGACAGCAGTAGCTGATATCAGTTTTGTGCGTCTGGGATGTAATCATATTGTATGATAAATGTTTAAACAACCAGACAATGTAAAGCAGCAATTTAGACAAGAGAGGGAGACCTCACACTGACAGATCATAGTGGTAGTCAGGTTAGGTGAACTAGTTGCAACAAGGCACAACAAACTGAAAGCAACAATAGGGACAGCGGAGTGTTCGACAGTAATGTTTATAGTGCTTTTTATAGTGTAATAACTGAACTACTACTGGAATAACAAAGTCCTTATTCAAGCACTCGTCCAACTGCTGTATATAGTTATCTCTTGTATTACAGTTAATCAATCTAACTAAACTCTTTCAAGAATGTATTGGCACAATTGGCCCCAGCATTCTTTCAATTATCAATAGCTCCCTGGAAACCAGTCATGTTCCCCAATCTTTCACACATGCAGTAGTTCAGCCAAAAAAAACAGTGGATCATTCCATCCTCGTTCACAGGTTAAACCAATGGGCGACACATCCAACACATCTTTCAGTGTCTCTATCAGCAACTCATCTTCTCCTCTGTCTCAATGTCATGTGGTGTTCCCCTTAGTTCAATACTTGGTCCGATCCTTTTCTCAATTTACTTGCTTCCGTTGGCCACATCATTCAAAAGCACATTTCTTTTTGCTGTTATGCAGATGACCCACAGATCTACCTCCCCCTAGAGCCCAGTAACTACAACAAACTAACTGACCATACTAACTAAATCTAAATCTAAAAGACATCAAATCCTGGATGGCTGTAAACTCTCTCAAGCTCAATGACAGTAAAACTCAAGTTATTTTATATGGGCCACAACATTTAACCAACATCTTTTCTCCTTATCTTGGCCGAGTCATAATCTACTCAGGATTAAAGTTTGATGAATTAATCAATCAGGTAGTAAAAATAATCTTCATGAAGCTCCATATCATCTCCATAGACCAATTTTCTGTACTTCTGACCTTGAGAAAGTCTTGATTACTGCCACTAATAATATTTTGGTATCACTCACATTCCATGTTTATCCCATTCCGACCTGGTTCAAAATGCAGCAGCAGGAGTTTTGATAAGGTCAACAAAAAGAGATCACATTACTCCTATTCTCGCCTCCCAACACTGGATACCTGTAATACTGTAAAACTCCTGTCCCCATATCACACCGTCAGAGACCTGAGGCCCTTGGACCAAAGAGATGAGATCCAGGACTAAGTGTTGTGGGTCTTCTCTATCACTGCTGCAAAATTATAGAACTCTCTTCCTCCCTCCATCAATTTCTCTCCCACTATTGACTTATCTTCAAGAGTTGTCTTAAAACACACCTCCACTCTCTAGCTTTAAACTGTACCTAACCTAGCTCTGTGTTACTATTACTATTATTATCATAGATATTTATCATCACTCGTATTTTTTTCTCTCCTATTGTGTTTGTTTTTCTGTAAAGCACTTTGGATCAACTGTGCTGTGCTTAAAGTGCTAAATAAATAAAGCTGATTTGATTTGAAACTGCTAATACTATTTTGCCATTATAGTAACAGACATGAGCTAAAGCTAATATGGATTGATCAGCAGTCTTGAATAATACTGTGATATGTAATAAATGACACATTAACTTATAATAAGTAACTTAAATAATATCTAAAAACTAAGTTTTATTGAAGTATGTTCCAGCCAGCTGAACTTTGTCCATTGATCATTTAGTGCCCCTTTAATGATTCACAAAAATAATGATAAACACAAGAGAAACCTGCCCATGACCTGTCCATGTGCTCAAGTGTTTCACAGTGACTAAATCCATTTTGAAAAAATTGGTACGGCCTAGTTTTAGACTTGCAATAAAATTATGTGGCCTAACCACATCAGTGGTTCCATCAGTCAGTAAATACATGTGGCAGGATACATTGAAATTAGCTAGAGTCAGAGAATCCTCAGTTTGTCTGTTTTTTTGAACAGCATGCAAGTCTGATTCCAGCCAAAGTAATGGCTGTCAACCTTTACACACATCACAACAATGCATTGTAGGTGTTGCAGAAAGGTGACTTACTGCAGTATAAGTCTGGAGTATGCAGGCTGTAATTCAAAGCATTAATTTTCAAGGGAAGCAAGGGAATAGATGTCAGTTTAAAAGATAATTTTGCAAGCCAAGAAAGCCACAGTTTGTTGTAAAGATAGTAAAGTACCATTTAGTTTTGTGTGAATTCGCTCAGTGAACTACATGCTTGTTTCTGACAATATACGGCACCTGCCAGCCAGCTAGGTAAATTTAGGTATTCTCCACGCACAAAGGTAATGTTATCTTGCCTGATTTGATTTATCCAGCAACCCCCTGGTCCTTTAATCAGCTGGGAAACATAAGAATGATTACGACCCCTTGCTGGTCATACATCCCAAAATAAACCACACAAACATTGCGACTTTTGCGGCACTAGATAGTTCAACCATACATGCAACATTTGGGTTTCCGGTCTTTCTAATTATGTATTTTCAAAGTGTAGTGCAAGTGTAGCAGCTTTCTTGACTTGCAAAATAATGTTTTAAATTGAAAAACATCATATGTGTAATTCATTAAGTTTAATCATTCAATTCAAAATACATCAAAAAATGTTTTGCCTCTCACTGTTTCTGAAATAAGGTCCCATGGTGGTCCCCCGGAAGGAGAGGCACTTCGCTTCTCTATTTGCCCAGACTGACAGCAAACTCTTGCATGCAACAGACAATCATTCTCCGTGAGTCACATCAGCCTGAGAAAATTAAGTGCTACCTCAAGTTTTGACTTATTCACCAAGGTCGAGGGAAGAGCGTGTTTTCAAGCGGACATCTCAATGTTAAAACAGATGTCAAAGTGTTAACATTGAGTAGATTCATGCACAATACATTCACACATTAACTATTGGCCAGGACAACTGTAAGTTGTCTCTACTGTCTCGTTGCTGGCAGATGCACAGGTTTTCTTTCCTTGAGGTCTCATCTTGTTATCTGGGCACAACTCTACTTAGTGAGTAACAGCCTCAGCGGTACAATCAGTGGCAGTTCAGCGAACCCTCTGTTTGACAATAATCATAATATTCTTGGAGCAACAAATGTGAGCAGGACTCACAACGTCATGATTAATGACAGCACCTAGGTGTACTCTGCCCCCAATATCAGCCTCAAGGCAACACAACAGAATGCCACACAACAATGTAAGGTGAAAGGTGGGATGCTCCCTGGACCAGTGGATTCAAACCAGAATATTCTTGGTGTGAGGGGACAGTGCTAACTATCTTGGCTGTTTTTCTATGTTTAATATTTTATAATACTGGGTGATTGATAGTGGTATAAAAACAGAATTGCAGCGTGTGCACTGGCTAATCTGTGGATTGCACCAGATAAAGTGAAAGATCATAAACTTGTTTCAACATTGCAGAGTGCATAAGCTAAGCGCTCACTCTGGCCTCCAGGAACCATAGTGTAACATCTCTGCTGCAGTGGGGTCACCATGAGATTGGTTCTTCCTAACCCAGGTCTGGACCTCAGGATCCCATCCTATGAGGATCTGGAGAGGATGGAGAAGGAGGAGGCCGGGGACAGGCCCAAGTGGGACAACAAAGCCCAGTACATTTTAACCTGCGTGGGCTTTTGCATTGGGATAGGCAATGTGTGGCGATTCCCTTACTTGTGTCAAGCTCATGGAGGAGGTAAGCTTAGATCAAAAAGGCAAAAGGATTTAAGATTAGGCTGCCTGCCAATTCTTTAATTATTGTTTGATGAATTATAGTGTGGGTGAGATAAGCAGGATGACCATATACCTTTTTTTGGTGTTTTTCTATCTTTCAAATATGATTTTCCTGGACATATGTGTAGTGTGTAGTGGTGCATTAAACATAAAAAGGCCATTGTTGATAAATAATCTGAATTGTGAACTAGGGCTGTCACAATATCACAATTCACTAAATTGTACTAAAAATAATCCACAATAATGATTATGATTTCGATATCTATAAAACCAAAAAAAAGGAAAAAAATAATAATGCTATCACTCAAACTCGTTTTTGGCAACAGAATTACACTCTAAATGCAAGTGTAGGGAGGTGGAAAATAAGTCTGTATCCATAAATGTACAAAAGCGGAATAACACTTTCAAACAACTGTACAACAATTTTCATTTCTAAATATCAGGATTATTGTCAATACAGATATATATCACGACTCCCCTACTGTGCACCTCTCACTTTAAATATGGTCTGTCCTTGCATATATTTGCATTTCTTTTTAAGTGTAAGTCATTACACATTTGCAATACTGTAGAATTAGCACATTATCTAAGGATAACCCCAGAGTTGAGTCTGGGGATTGTTTTAACTAGATCTTCAGGTGCTTATGCCAAGTTCACATCACAGATGGTAGAACTGGGAAAATGTCCATGTGTGTGACTTGAGAGCAATCACGTCATAAGCCACAGACAGTTGTAGGATTACACAGATTGCTTTGTGAAAGTTAAAAATACTGCACAAGACAGAATATAACACTATATCAATTAAATGTTTTTATTACCTTGAATCGTGGACTTTGGTTTTACTTTTTGTAATTACAACTGGATATTCCCATGAATGCCATTTACACATTGGAAACTGTAAGTGCAGTAAGTACAACAGAAATATATTGCAAGAGCATAGCCGTAGTGCCCCAACTGGCACAATAGGTGGCTAGCCTTCAACAAGCTAGGATTCAAGCTATCTTGCTAGCTTGTTGGCTTGTGTTTGGTCACCATAAATACCAGAATCATCACAGTAGTAGTATTAATAAACTTTGCACTCAAATTACCAAGCGAAAGTCTTAGGAAGGTGTGAAGAAATCCTGTGAAGATAAATGATTTCAAAAATATAAGATTTAATTGTTTATTTTTATTGATTTACAAAATGCACAGTGAGTGAACAGAAGAAAATTCTAAATCAAATCAATATTTGGTGTGACCACCTTTTGCCTTCAAAACACCATCAACTCTTCTAGGTACACTTAGGATATAGTCTATATTCAGGTGTACAATTAACCAATGAAACCAAACAGGTGCTTCAGCCCGGGTATTCCTCGATGACTTAGTATGCCTAGAAGTAGCTAAAGAATCCAGTGGCTGTTTTCAACACTTGCATGCCTTTCCTTCCCCGCTTTCCGCTATCTTTCCTCCCCGTTGGAGGTCAGATGAGTTTCTTTGAAGATTACCCATTCAAGGAAAATCTTATCTACCATTAGTATTAGTCACCTCAAGGTTAAAATACTGCAATTCATTGAACCTAGATGCTGGCCACTCCTCTTTGTCTCGCCTGTGGCTGGTGCAGAATACTGCAGCAAGACTTCTAACTCATAGCAGAAAAAGTGATACTGATACTAACAGTCCTGCACTAGTTACCGGTCAAAATCAGGATTGAGTTTAAAGAAGCTCCCCTGTACATTTCTCAGAACTTCTCTGCCCCTATTCCAACTCTAGGCCTAAGATCCTTAGAACATTAGTTTCTGACTGATCCTTTGAAATAGCCTTCCACTTTCAATCAAATGTCCATTGACACAAAATTCAAGACGTACATGTTTTCAATGGCTTTTGGCTGTTCTTACTGGTTCTAATTAGTATTTTACATTTTTTTATGCTTTTACAAATTGGTCTTTCAAGTTAAATTCTGTTTCTGTTTTACATCTGTGCACAAATTGCCTTGATAAAGCCTTATGCTGCCACATGCTACCTTGTCTTGCCTCTCCCTTGACTTGACTCTCCTTGGATATTATATGATAAGAAATTTGTTGAATAATTGGTTGCTTTGAAAATTTTACCTTACCTTTTACACCAAATTTTGACTACGGATTGGTTTGAAACTGTTGACAACTACATGAACCCCATGGCCATGTGGCACGGAGCTCTGAGTCTGCCATAAGTCTCTTTTTAATGGGTTTAGGGACTTTATGCACGTAGAGGTTCAGTACAGATGTAGAAGTAAATGACCCTACCAACTCCACCTACCAACTACCAGCAGTGGGAAAACACAGCAGAGGAAGAAAGGCGGACAGAGCAGAGTGGGAGGGGTTGTCACAAGGACTATTAATATTATTATCCATTCTTCACAGATGAGGCTTCACATTATGTTCAAAACCCAAGCTTTATCAGCTTGCCAAAATATTTTTATATTTGGTATGCTGAGAAGACCTATGATTGTCATGGATGCAACAGTATAAATTTTAAATTGTCCTACTGATCATTCGTGTTCTAGGTGCATTTTTGATTCCCTACCTGATCCTGCTGGTACTAGAAGGAATGCCTCTCCTGCTGCTGGAGTTTGCCATCGGCCAGCGTCTCAGGATGGGCAGCGTGGGAGTGTGGAGGGCAATCAACCCTTATCTCACTGGCATTGGTGAGTAAAATGGATTCTAGGCCATTTTCTCCAAACTAGAGGCTAAACGAGACTCTTAGCTCCAGAGACACATTAAACTGTTAATGAATATTTGGCTTCCTGTACATGTGACTCTGTCCTCCTCAGGTATAGCCTCTATGCTGGTGTCCTTATTGATTGGGCTGTACTACAACACCTTAATAGCCTGGATCATGTGGTATCTCTTTAACTCCTTTCAAGATCCACTGCCTTGGACCCAATGTCCCCTCAATGACAATGGGACAGGTATTTGAAAATACACACTGAGACTCAAGCAGCCAAACTTGACACATGACTAAAACATTTGACTGATTCTTGCCCCTCCAGGATTTATACCTGAGTGTCAACGGAGCTCCACTGTAGATTACTATTTTTACAGAGTGACTTTAGATAGTTCGGCTTCCATAGCCGAGTCTGGAGGAATGCACTGGCCCATAGTAGTCTGCCTGCTAGCTGCCTGGACAGTCATCTGTATCTGCTACATACGGGGGATCGGCACCTCAGGCAAGGTTTGTTACAAACAATAAAAAACAATATAATATAATAAAAATAATCTAATAAAATTATATCATGTTTTTCTTTCCTTGTCATGACCTCAGGCAGTGTACGTCACAGCTATTCTGCCTTACATAGTGCTGGCCATCTTCCTGATCCGAGGACTGACTCTTAAAGGTGCCATGACTGGAATAAAGTACCTCTTCACACCACAAGTATGTTTCTAATCTCTATCGTGAAAAAATCCAATCCTATATTTCAAGTAACAAAGACACATCACACTGTATGGCTCTCTCTTGCAGGTTGATGAATTGACAAAACCAACGACTTGGCTGGATGCAGGTGCCCAGGTCTTTTATGCCTTTAGCTTAGCATGGGGAGGCCTCATCTCCTTCTCAAGCTACAACCCTGTTCAGTAAGACACATTTAGAAACCCTGTTGTGTTTTATAACCACACCGATTTGTCAATGAAAAAAGGTTGAATCCATTCTCAGACATGATTCGTCCTGAATCTTTCACCACTTTTTTCTTTTTTCAAGCAACAACTGCATGCAAGATGCTGTGATCCTGTCGGCCATAACAGGCTTAACCTCAATCTATGCTGCCACAGTCACCTACACTATCATTGGCTTTAGGGCCACAGAGAAATATGACATCTGTATCAGCAAGTAAGTAGTAACAGAATGTGGCTTTCAATATTTTTAGAAAACAATAATCCCAAAAGTATTAAAGAGTATAAGTATTAAATTAAAGTATTAAAGAAAAATAGATTAAAACAAATGTCTAATGCTGCTGAGTTGCTAAGATTTTGTTTACATCAGTGTTGTCTCTAGAATCCAGCAACTATAATATACTGTATTTTATATTTTTAATCATGATAACTTGGGAAAGTAAATACTGATTTTCCATCCATTATCCAAATTCTTACCTCATGAGTCAAAAAGCATTGACAGCACATTTTCTCCTCAGTAACATCATGACATTATCAAATGCATTTGACCTTCCTGAAGACAGCATCACTGTGGACAACTATGAGGCAGCCTATAATCATTACAACAGCTCCCATCCAGATACTGTTCTTGGACTGGACATCAAACTGTGTAGCATGCACACACTGCTCAGTGAGGTGACTCTTGATGAATTTCTCACATTCCACGTTGTAATTGGTTTGTGCTCCTACCTGGATTGTGACTAATGTGTGTGTTTGTCCAGGGAGTAGAGGGAACAGGTCTGGCCTTCATTGTGTTTACAGAAGCTATCACCAAGATGCCTGGTTCTCCAGCCTGGTCTGTCCTCTTTTTCATCATGCTTCTCTGCTTGGGACTCTCAACCCTGTTTGGCAACATTGAGGGAGTGGTGGTCCCACTGAAAGACTTAAATCTGTTACCTAAAAAATGGCCCCAAGAAGCAGTTACTGGTATTCTGTTTTTTTAGTTAAAACAATCAGCAAATTAGCTTTGCAACCCTTGGTGAATTGGTTGCCTTATTTTTGTGCATGTGTGTTTCAGGAGTAACATGTTTTGTTGCCTTCATCATCTCCCTCCTGTTTGCGCAGCACTCAGGGATGTATTGGGTAACTCTCTTTGACAACTTTGCTGGGTCTGTTCCACTTCTGATCATTGGATTGTTTGAGATGATAGCTGTTGTTTACATCTATGGCATAGACAGGTTAGTACATAAAATGTATATATTTGCTTAACATTTATTATACTGTACACCTTACTGCAAAATTACCATATTAGCAGCAGCACATCTGCACTCAGTTCTAAAAAGAAGAATGTATATCCTGCTGTACTGTAATCAGGATTTTTATATTTACGATGGGAAAAAAAACGATGTGTAATGCTATAAGTGTCACTCTTTTTGAAAAAAACATACATAATTATGACTCTCTATGACTCTCTCATATCTATTTTATCAACCTATATGTTCGTTCTTCTATGTGCTGCTGCAATCTTGGCCAGGGTGCCCTTGTAAAATAGAGTGTTCCTCTCAGTAAGTACATTATGATTGAATTAAACTCCTCTTGTGTGGCAGGTTCAATGAGGACTTGAAGTTCATGATCAAACGTAAGCCCTGCCTATTTTGGCAGCTTTCGTGGAGGTTCATCAGTCCTCTAATCATCCTGGTTATCTTAGTTTTCTACCTGGTGACACAAACGCAAGAAGAGCTCATCTATTTAGTCTGGGATCCCAACTCTGTAAGCACACAGATAGTCGCCTTTTTCTAATCATGCCTCAATACAAAATATACATTTACATTTGTGATGTGACATTGTGACATTTGTATGGTAAATGCTGTTAATAGGACAACATGTAATGATTTTGTGTTTTACAGGAGAAGTTTCCAAGTCTGGCATCAGTACCGTACCCTTCGTGGATCAGTGCAGTCATCTTTGTTTTGGCAGGAGTTCCCAGTCTGGCAGTTCCTGGATATGCATTATATAGGCTGGTCTTGTCTTGCTTAAACTGATACAGAATATAATAAAATTTATATATATGTAGCCTATTACATTTTTTGTGTTGCTTTGTAAAAAATCACAATGTTCAAATTACTACTGTCAAAAGTATTTTTTCATCCAAGTTCTTAAGGCACTTAAGGCTGATCTTTTATTGATGCACTTTAGTAAATTGCTCATATTTATGTTCATATTTTGTAATGTTTTATATTAATATAGCTCGGTAGGGTTTTGCCATTAAAATATTTTTGTCACAGTATGTAACATTATTAACATAATTTTTTGTTTCATAAAACTTTACTTGCTTTGCATGAATTGTCTACAACTTGGAATAACAAAATTAGGGACACATGGCTGGCTTTAAGAGGGTCTCTCAAATAAATTAAATACACTGGCATATAATCTCGTGTTTAACTGACTTTGACATTTAATTGTAGTCATGAGGTGACATGAAGCAAAGCATCAGCCTGTATTTCTCAGCACATAGCAGGGGCAATTGGCTAAGAGAGGAGGACCTGACACTGACAGAGCATCTAGTGGTAAGGTCAGGTGAACCAGATTCAACATGCATAACATGGTGAGAAACCCTGCATGTGATAAAGGGATCTCACATTAGACAAAAAGGATATAAAGTGTTAATTATGATGTCAATGTCAGGCTAGCTGTGTCCCCCTGCTTTCAGTGTTTGTGCTAAGCTAAGCTAATCACCTGCTAGCTCTAGCTTCATATTTGACCCACAGACATCAGAGTGCTACTGATCATCTCTCTAAACTTCACACTATTCCTTTCAATTGACATCTAAAATAGCAGCTGGCCCCAGTCTGGCCCCCGTAGTATAAAAGAGCTACGACTGCTGAGAGGCACACATACACACACAGTCACTAATCATGAGAAAAAAAGAAAACGTGTTTGCCTCTGCATGTGGACAGACTTCAGGTCATGAAGCAGTTTGCTCCAGAGAGCAGGGCCAGAGTGACCAAATGCACGCTCACCAGATCTGGATTTAATCCTTGGTACTTGATGACCTGAGAGATCTGACAGAGCAGGGCAGCAATGTATTTGGGGACCCACACCAACAAGTGCAAAAAAAGTGTTCATGATCAAGATACGTCTTGTTTCTTCTCTAATGTAGGGTGATTTGTAATATGTTGATATGTTTATATCATGATATGTGATATGTGTTGATTTTGAATCACTCAGTGAAATGTTAAGTCTTGGATTTGGCTACTGATTTCCAGCAACTGATTAATCAACAAAGGAGCCATTACTAGTAGCAGCTGAAGTGGTAGTTGTTATAATAATACCTACCAGTAATAATAACTAATAATGCTAATTAAATACAATTGTTATTGCTGGTAACTATAGTGATCAATGGCTTTACATTTGAAAATAGAATAGAATGTAATGGAGGATTTGAATGTGAGTTTCTGGTTCAATTGGTGCAAATTCACTCATTTCACACAAATTTACTCTACAAACCACATCCTGATAGACTTTTTGTACCTTGTTGTGTACAACTACACTTTTAATTGGACACATCTTCTCCAAAGGACAACAAAGTTTGTAGATCACTTTGTCGAGATCATGGACACCAACACATCCTTTAACCTGGAGAGAGCTCAGGTTCAGACCTCACCAGTGCTGGTACACAGCTCCTCTCTGAAAGATGATGTTCCCCAGCTCCCTCTCCCTGCTACAGTCACTGTCAGCAGTGAACTGGTGGAGGATCTGCTCATCCAGCTGATGCTGAGGCTCAACCCACTGAGGAGCTTCATTGGAGCACACCTGGACCAGCAGCAACTGCTGGCACTCTGTCTGCACATGAGCGCAGTGACTCTGGAGACCCTGAGGAAAGTCCCAGATGTCTCTGTTGGTGAAAACCTCCTTCCTTTTCCCTACAACATATGGAAAGCTGCTGTGCTGCTCCAGAGCAGCCTCATGAAACGATTTGGCACATCAATCCAGGTGAGGAGGCAGCTAGTGAGAAAAGACCCAGCACTGCTGGGCTTCATCCCTCATCACATCACTGAGGCCGTCCTCACAACATACAAAGCTGAGTCTGTAGGTGAGTCCACACACGCCCAGACACCCAGTGATGAGGAGAGCCAGCTGTTCTCTCAGTTTCTCCCTGAGTCTGCCAAAGAGGAAATGTTTGAGCTCTATGGATCCTGGATAAAACACACTAAGGTCTTCCAGAGGGCTTTCCCCAGGATAACGGACAAGGACATCCTGGACTACCTGCAACGCATCAGCAAGCCTCGTCTGTCCAACCGGGACGTTGTGTGGGTGGACAAAAAGTACTTTATTGCTGATTTCTATGAGCAGGTGGGATCTGCAGCTTTGGCCCTCGACCACTGTCTGGCTTGTTGGTCTTTCACTGTTCACAGTGGAGACCACAAGCTTGTCTCCAGCACTGAAGTGAAACCTCTTCAAGCAGGAATTCAGAGCCTCAAACTCATGGCTGGTGACTGCAACACTGTGAAACAAAATGTGATCACAGACAGAGCTTTAGTGAGGGAATCCACCATCAGATGTGTCCTGGTGGAACTTTTTAAAGGTCGGGACTACAACTCCTACAAACCACAGCACCAGAAGAACCAGGCCTTTGAAAACGAGATGGTGGAGCATATCCACTTGTTGCTGCAAAAGGAGACAAAGAAGTACGAGAAAAACAGAGTCTTCCTCCAAAACCTCAAACGCCTCGAAGACCCAAAGCAAGAAACCAAACTGAGCCTAGAAGTGTGCCGGCCACTCAAAGTGACGCTGTACGAGGCTCTGCCTAACACCTGGCTGAGCAGAGCGGGCCTGATGAAGGAGGTTCAGATCGCCTTGTTGGCCTGCAGCTTCATAGCCACAGAGATCGTAAACCACCTCAAGCCCACTGTGAGCTTTGCGGCCGACACCAAGCCTGGAGATGAGACTCCATATAGCCTCAACATCCCCATCAAGAGAGAGGGAACAGAGCCTGAAAGAGAGCTGAGCCAGCTGGAGCTGTGTCTGCAGGAGGAGCGAGCACGAGCCAGAGAGGAAGTCTTCTCTGCAGCTGTGACAGAGCCGAAAAAGAAGCCCAAGAAGAACAACGAGTTCCTCTCTTGACTCCATAAACTGGTCAGATCACATATAAAAACATAAACAGAGACATTAACCCCAAGCACCAAGAGCTTTCTATACCTTTTGTGGTGAAAGCGGGAGGTTGATTCTTTATTGTACCAGGAGCTCATGAAGTGACTGTAGAACTGGAGCGCATTGCATTGACATCCCTCCCCACACACACACACACACACTTTGGAGCTTTGCAGAATTATTTGTGCACCAGTAGGTGGCAGAAACAGATAACTGCTGTCTGCAGGATGATATAACTGTTGAACAGCTGGGGAAAGCTGCTCTGATAAACAAAATTAATGACACATGTAGGAAATTTACTAATGTTGACAATTTACAAATTTAAAAGCCTTGTTTCTGCTTTATATTGGAGGCACAATCATTCCCACAATGTCTGACTGGACTGAGACAAGTCGTTTCTCTCTGAATCTTTCACTTCAACTTTTACCTATGTTTGATGATTGACCTATTAATATTCTTTGACATTAACCCCAAGCACCAAGAGCTCTCTATACCTTTTGTGGTGTGTGTTTTTTTTCTTGTTTTTATTTGTGCACATTTCATTTGTTGCATTATTGCATTTGATAAATATGTTTAGCATGTGCTTTAAACTAAAATTGGTTCCGTTTTGTACTGTGAGCCAATGACGTGGCTCAAGTACTGTGAGTAATATGAACACATGAACACACACACGCACACCAGTAGGTGGCAGGAACAGACAACTGCTTAAAATGATATCAGTTTGTTGGTTGGTTGCTGCAATTGTCGCTGCTCTGGCCATCAAGAGATCTGCTCCTAATGCGCTTTCAATATAAGTGATGTGGGACAAAATCCACAGTTTACAGTCTTGTGTAAAAAAATACTTATTATATTTTTTCTTAATACTTTTTTCAATTTCTTTCTCCCAGTTGTTGCTTTAAATGTTTGTTAAGTGTATTTCTTTTTAGTTTTTAAGTGTGCTTTCACTCTCTATAAAACCCTACCTGCTTAATTCTAACAATGCAAGAATTTTTCCGTATGAGTAAAGTTTGATTAATTGAATTAAGAAATGTGATCACGATACAACTGTCGTGATGGCCGAGAGCTACGCTTCAGGTCAGTGTGACACTGAAACAGCATCACCAGGTTATCCATTATTCCAAGGCTTAGCATAAACTCATTTTACACAAGCAGGGAGGTTTAAGCACTAAATAATCATGCCTGATGTTTGCACTCCCTTCCTGTTGGCCTGATTTCTTCAGAAAACCCATAAAATCTGTATCTCTAACTCAAAGCTATACCTGATAGGATAGTAAAGGACAGCCCACAGAGGAGAGTCACCCAGAGGACGACAGAGAAGCACTGGACATCACTTAAGCGCAAACCATTGTAACCACTGAGAGCTGCATCCTTGTAACAGAACTGGAGTTGTGCTAAGCCTTTTTTCCAGCAGAGGATGAGCAAAGAGAAAGACTCGGGGGTGGAGGAGAGACCAAAATGGGACAACAAGGTTCAGTACCTGTTAACATGTATTGGCTTTGCAGTTGGACTTGGAAACGTCTGGCGTTTTCCCTACCTATGCCAAGTCTATGGAGGAGGTGAGATGCTATTATATGAGCTGCATTACATTTCTCTCATCTTACATCACACCATTAAATTTGCTGTTAGAAATTTTATTATTTATTTTATTTTTTCACTGTATTTCTGGAATTGAATTGCTCTGAGTATTTCATCCCATCATGAGACACTTTAATCTTGGTGACAATTAAATTACAAAAACACTTTTTTTTTTTCTCTTTTTGTCTCAGTGTAATTAGTCAGTAAGAAATGCACTAGGGCAGTCTTTTTCACTATGCTCTGGAAATGGTTATCTATGTTTGATTGATCACGGTGAACATTAGGGATTGCTTCTGCTAAACTGCTCCAATTCCTGTATCTATTTCCTCATAGTTCTCAGTAAGATAAAGAGCCCCAAAGCCACAAAATCCTAAAGGATCTGGCTCAGTGTCAAGCTGGGTAAACGCCCAATCCTGTAAATGTATACAGGGTCTGTCAACTTCACATATTGACTGAGATTCCTGATTACCACAGGCAATGTTACACTTAGCAGAGCCTCTATTTGACCTCGGCTTAGTGATCAATTGTGCTGAGTACCTTCAGCCTAAGACATGGTATTTGAAGCGGTGCTGTGTTTTACACATTTTTAACAAGCTGAAATATTCCAGTGATCACCTCACATGTAAATGTATTTTAATGTCTGGAGGTGTTTTAGCATTGCAGTGCACTTACTTAGCATGGGCTGAAATCTCACTTAGCATGGCTTGACCAAGATAATAAAAAAGTAGTCATCATTTGTTTCTTTAAGATGGTTCAAATAGCCACTCGTGATCATGGCCCTCATTTTAAAATCTCTCTGTCTAGCTGTAAATGTTTACTTCATGTCTTCAGGTGCATTCCTCATCCCCTACCTGATAGCGCTGGTGTTTGAGGGCCTCCCCCTGCTCTACCTGGAGCTGGCTATAGGACAGAGGCTCCGCCTGGGCAGCATCGGTGTCTGGAACTCAATCTCACCACTGCTGGGTGGAGTCGGTGCGTGGCCTAGAAATATCAAAATCACAACATATTAGAATTTCTATTTGTTAGATGTTGCTTATCATATATTTCCTGTGTGTAGGAATTGCCTCCATGTTGGTGTCATTCCTGGTGAGCATTTTCTATAACACCATCCTGGCCTGGGTGCTCTGGTACTTCTGTCACTCTTTCCAAAACCCTTTGCCGTGGAGCCAGTGTCCACTCAATGAAAACAAGACAGGTAACAAGAAAACCCACTAGCAGTCATCGTAGCTGCTCTTGAGACATTTATTGTCACACACACTGATTGTTACTATTGCAGTTTGAGAATAAGGATAATTACAATCAAGATTATAACCAAGAGGAGGGGTTACCTCTAAGGCTCCACGTGGCATTTCAGGTCGAATTTAATAGGAAAACTACTGGACTGTTTTATGGCACAAAGCGATATTGTGCCACAACATAAAATAGAAAGAGCATGCTTTTCTTTTCCGAGGTAAGCTTCAGAGTCTTACCTGGAGACAGATAGCTGAGAGAGCAAATCAGGATCTCAGCTGTTCTCAATTATCACATCAAGACATTAAAATCAGTTTCACAGTGATAAATAGTGTTTAAAAGCTACACTTTTCCACAATACAAAAGATATTTTAATACTAAGCCTTGAAAGTACATGAACTTAACTGTTCCAAAATCAATGCATGTTTAAAGAAAAAATAAACACTCATAACTTAAGCCCATGTAGATCTCATGTTGTCATTGTCATTTTTCACTTGTGTGTTCATCCATATAGGCTATAACATGGAGTGTGAGGTGAGCACTCCAGTGAATTACTTCTGGTACCGTGAGACCCTGAACATCACACCTGACATCGAGATCAGTGGCTCCCTGCAGTGGGGGATGGTCATCTGTCTGGCCAGCGCCTGGTGTGTGGTCTACATCTGCTTCATCAAAGGCATCGAATCCATCGGAAAGGTGACACCTATTATAATTATAGTAAGATGTAGAAGGTGAGAGTTAATGAGAGCTACACCTCATACTTTTTTGTTTCAGGCTGTGTATGTGACGGCCACGTTCCCTTACCTGGTGCTGACTATTTTCCTGATCCGTGCCCTCACTCTGCCTGGAGCCACCGATGGATTGATGTACCTTTTCACTCCTGAGGTGAGTTTGGCTAGTTGCTCCCAGCACAGGTGATGTAAGATTCAATCTTCCAACCCAGAAACACTCCCCTCGTGTGTTGTTTTTGCTCTCGCTGTAGTGGGAGAAACTGAAGAACCCTCAAGTGTGGCTGGACGCTGCCACCCAGATCTTCTTCTCACTTTCTGTGGCCTTTGGAGGTCTCATAGCTTTCTCCAGCTATAATGCAGAAAGGTGAGGGGCGACTCCTTTAGTAAAATTGGGATAGTTTATGTGACGATTTACAAAGCTGTTTTTTTCCTCTTCTGTGTCCATTAGAAATAACTGCGAGAGGGATGCTGTTTTAGTGGGAGTGATAAATAGTGCCACATCTCTATACGCCTCCATTCCCATCTTCGCCATCCTGGGATTTAAAGCAAACACCGCCTTCAATTCCTGTGTGCAGGGGTAAATACACACATATTCTATGTCATTTCAAAGCTTCTTTTTTTTCTTGCTGACACCAGTGAGTGAGATATTTTGTATCCCACTTGCAGAAACATCTTGGATCTGACCAACCAGTTTGACTTTTCAGAAGACACCATAACGCATGACAACTATCATCACTGGGTTGAGCATTTCAACCGTACATCTCCAGAAGAGTTGGCCAAAGTATCCCTGGAGACCTGTAACCTAAAAGAATTCCTTGACCAGGTACTGTATCTATGAAAACACATCCAGGCTTGTCCATTGCATTTTTTTTGCCTGAGTCTCTAATTTTTCTCTTCTCTGAAATCCTGTTTGTTCTCTCCTCTCGCCTCCCCTTTCTTTCCCAGAGTACATCATGTGCTGGTCAAACATGTACAGTCAGTCCAAGCTTCCTCATTAGTTCCATCTTGTCTCTCTTTCATATTTTCCTCCCTCAGAGTGCATCAGGTACTGGCCTGGCTTTTATTGTGTTCACTGAAGCAGTGATAGAGATGCCAGGCTCACAGGTATGGGCCATTTTGTTCTTCATCATGCTCTTCAGCTTGGGCCTCTCCTCCATGTTTGGCAACATAGAGGGAGTCCTCACGCCCATCAACGACCTCAAACTAGTGCCCAAGTGGATCCCTAATGAAGTCATGACAGGTACCTGCAGCTTAAATTGGGTCAAAAAGATAAGAGCTTTTTCCTTTGAACTCCCTCTCTGAAAAACTTTTTTGCTCACTTCCTTAGCAATCATCTGCTTGATATCCTTCTTGACGGCTCTAATCTTTGCCCTGCGTTCGGGGAACTACTGGTTGGAGGTCTTTAACAGCTATGTGGGCTCTGTGCCACTGCTCATCATTGCATTTTTTGAGATAACTGGAGTCGTTTATGTCTATGGAATGAAAAAGTAACTTCTTCTTCATTTTGTGGTTTTATGAGATTTGTATACAATTTTGATCCCTACGGATTTTATAATTTTCTCTGGTCCCTGTGTCCTCTGACAGTTTCAGTGAAGACATCTATTTCATGACTGGAAGGAGGCCTAACATCTACTGGAAGGCATGCTGGATGGTGATCAGTCCTTTGATGCTCTTGGTGGTGCTGGTTGCCTACGTGGTGGTCCAGGCCCAGAAACACCCCACCTATCCCGCATGGAACCCAGATTATGTAAGCAAGTAAAGTGTGCTGACAGAGAAAAGTTTAACAAATCATAAGTACCAATTCCAGTATCGCACTGTAACATTTTTTCCAAATATGCATATCAAATTCTTGCAGAGAGTTTGACAGGAAAATTGATACACTCTCTGTATGCTAAATATGAGATTAGTGCCAGCAGCAAAGACCCAATGGACCAGCTTGTCCAAAAGTAAAAAGTGACGTTCAAGAACTTTTTTTTCTTGGTCAGGCACTGTCACTTTAAGCTATTATGCTATGCTAAGCTAAGCTAATCGCCTATGTGCTCTAACTTTAGAATCTAGTACACAGACAAAAGAGTGGTATGAAACTACGCTGCTCAAAAAAATTAAGGGAACACTTAAATCGCACATCGGATCTCAATGAACTAAATATTCAAGTTCTAAATCTTTACTGACGCATAACAACGGTCAATGAAAACCAAAATCGTCAACCGACTGACTCAAAATCAAAGTAAAAAACTGAAATCACAGGCTGATCCAACTTGGATTAATCTAATCATGGCAATTTATAATGTGACTCAGTAGTGTGTATGGCCCCCACGTGCCTGTATGCACTTCCAACAATGTCTGGGTATGCTCCTGATGAGACAGTGTCCTGGGGGATCTCCTCCCAGACCTGGATCAGGACATCAGTGAATTTGTGGCGCTACTTGCCGGTGTCAGATGAACCAATACATTACGTCCCAGAGGTTCTCAATTGGATTCAGGTCTGGGGAACATGAGGGTCAGTCAATGGCATCAAAGCCTTCATCATCCAGGAGCTGCCTACACACTCTGGCCATATGAGGCCGGGCGTTGTCCTGCACCAGGAGCAACCCAGGGCCCACTGCACCAGCATAAGGTCTGACAATGGCTCTGAGGATTTCATCCTGGTACCTAACAGCAGTCATGGTACCGCCGGCTAGCACGTGAAGGTCTGTGTGACCCTCCAAGGATATGCCTCCCCAGACCATCACTGACCCACCACCAAACCAGCCATGCTAGATGATGTTGCAGGCAGCGGAACGTTCACCACGGCGTCTCCAGACACTTTCACATCTGTCACATACCGGTCCTGCTGCTGGGCTGATGCCCTTCTACGGCCCTGTCCAGCTCTCCTCGTGTAACGGCCTGTCTCCTGGTGCCTCCTCCATGCTCTTAAGACTGTACTGGGAGACACAGCAAACCCAAGCATGGATGTGCCATCCTGGAGCAGCTGGACTACCTGTGCAAACTAAATGGGCTGCAGGTACCGCCTCATGCTACAAGTAGTGACAAGGAAACTAGCAAAAAGCAAAACTACAGAAGAATCTGTCAGGATTAGAAGAGAGCGATCGTCTGTGGCCACCACCTGCAAAACCATTCCCTTTCTGGGGGGTAGCCTTGCTGTTGCCTCTCCAGTGCAATGATTCACTTATCGCTTATGCTTCCTAAGTGGATAGATTGATATTCCTGAAGTTAAGTGTTCCCTTAATTTAACTTAAGAGTATTTTTTACACTTCATTGGAAAATGAACTTGTATAATATTCTACACATTACATGTTTCATTGCTGTTTCTCTTTAGGAAAAATTCCCCGAAAGTGAAATGAAGCCCTACCCCGACTGGGTGTTTGCCATTATCATCCTCCTCTCTGTACTACCCGTCATCTCCATCCCTCTGGTGGCTCTCTACAGACTGATCTGCTGTAGAATGAAGAAGTCCTCTGATAGCGCTGACCTAAATTCCTACAGCAATGACGGCTTTGAGGTTGAAAGACAGGAACAGCACAGGGGAGCTTGAGAAATGATATAAAGTTACTGCATTCCTGAACAGAAAAGGACATCCTGACAACCACATCGCTGCTTTTATGGGATTTTCATCCTGATATACCGAAAAGCTGACATATAATCACTCACACTAAGCCGTATATCAGACACTCCTATTGATTTTTTATGTTTACATTTATCAGGACCTGGGCCCAGTTCTTTGTATGTGGGTAACTGAATTATCAAGATTAAATGTGGACATTTTGACGTGAGTCTGGAGCTTTTGGTTCTTCAAAGCTGGTTTAAAAGTCATTTGGACCAGTTGTCAGAGCAACAAGTCAGTAAGACAAAACCTGAAAAAGTGCAGGTTTATTAAGATTTAGCTGGATCATGACCAAGACATTTTAGGCTGAAAACCAAACATGAACCCATTTTCACAAATGCCACACTTTCTCAGATTTATAATCAGAGTGTGATTATAATTATTATTTTTGAAGGCACATGCAGGTTATTGGAAAATCACTATGGTCTTTGGCGTAATTATCACAATTAAATAAAAGTGTGTAAACAAAAAAGTAAATTTAATTTTGAGATATGATTAAAGCGACATTCACTCAACTAAAAGAATCTGCTGACCAGTGAAAGCACAACATACGATATCAAATTTTATGATGGGAATTCGTCATTTTAAGACTAACACTAATTTTAATGATTAACTACAGAATTCGATTTGCTGTAAGGGGTCATTTTCATAGCAGGCTTATGATTATCAGTCTCTTACAAGTCCATGGGAACCTCAACCCATCATGTCTGACCATATTCATTAGAAATATTCAATGCCACCACTTCCATGTTCACAAAACCTTAATTTTGATCATAATTGTATCTTCCCTCATTTTAAGTATCACGAAATATTGCATGAGATCTTAAGATTCCCCGCTATTAGAAAGAACTCTGAGAGCTTAAAACAAGTGTAATGTACAGAAATGAAGTGCATCAAATCTGAAAGCATCTTGTAAAAAAGTCACTTGGCTTATTCATGTGATGGCTGATGGATGGATTTCTGTGAACTTAGTTACATATAAATTATTTTCCAAGCGACGTGTTCTTTGTGGAAAAGTACCACAGGTGTAAATCAAAGTCCAGAGAGACAAACAGCTGTGGGATGAGACAGAGTCTGGGACAGTCGATGGTTTTCAATTATCCATCTTTATTGATCTGGTGGTTGTTGCTTCATTGGGTGTGTTTATGACTGAGGTTTTATCATTTGAGTGTTTTATATCAGAGATATAAGGACTGTATTTCTCTTTCTCGGCAGCCAGCTTTTCTCTAAAACGGATACATTTTTTTGGCAGATCAGATAGATCCAGATTACTGATTTCAACACACTTCGCCTCTCACGTCCTTGGAACCTGAGGATGAGACAAAAAAAAAAACAACTTTTGTGCCACATTTTTATCGGTGTCTACATGTTCAATGGACTTTGAAGAGAAACATGAACATTTCCGAGAAGCTGGACTGAATACTTATCTATACCTGTCAGCTGCTGACGGTCTCGTGGTTGTGTTGGGAGCTCTAATTGGATCTAGCTGGTTTCCTACTTCTGGATGGCCAAGAAGTCCAGTGGGGTCCTGGGGTTGGTGGCCTGTCGGACCCTGGCCAGCCTCAGATCCCCCAGACGCCGCTCTAAACTACGTTTCCCTGTCAAGAAGATGACAGCAGAGGATAGAAAGTTTTTTTTTTTTTTCCTCTCTGGTGGTGAAGTGTAAAATCACATTAAAAGTGGCAGTAAATTGACTTGTTTTCTTGTAAAGTCGTCTTGTACGTAGACTTGTTGGGTTGGGTGCACCTCTCTCAAAGTCCACATTCAAAGGGGTTGGCCTTCCTAGCAAGTTGGAACGAGGATGTCTTCATATTGCTCATTTAAGGAGTCTTTTCTCAAGGGGACTGAGGGCTCGATTTTCCAGCAGAAGCAAAGCAGACTGTTGTAGTCTTTCTGTCTCAGGTGGAAGTCTATGTGTTGGCCTTGTTGTAATTTCCTGGCTCCAAACCAAGGCTTTGTGCTCATGACTAAATATTGATAGTTTTAGTTGGCAGAGGCACGCACACGTACAGTAGACCTCTCCAGAATCACAAAACACCTGTCGCCATTTTGACAAATGAGCTGAGGTTTTTTTTGCAGCCGTTTATAAACCTGTTGCCAGTAATAAATCTCCCGGCATCGGTAATTAATTGTCAATTCATGGCAGTTATGACATAACTATGGGTCACTTTAACACCTTTCAACAGACATCGTGCTGACTGATGCTGGCTGTTGGTTGGACTAAATGAGACTGATCTGATCATTTAATCTCCTTTGCTTTTAAATGGTGCTGTTCCTTGTGTCCATCTTTTTATGCAGATGTTTTATCTTTTGCATAGCACATTTTGTTTCATCTGTTTGTAAGAAATGTGCTATATAAACTTTATTTCTATTGCAATTTGAAGACTGTCATGACAACAGTGTATGTGCATTGTATAGTTCCCATGTGATATTTTTGTGTATGTGCGAGTGTTTCCTGAGGACACATACGTTTGTGTAGGTGTGGGAGCAGGTCCTTATAGAGAGGACGGTGTTGTGACAGCACCAGCAAGAAGGAAAGACAGAAAAGCAGCTCCACTGCTTCATACTGCACAATGCCAGTCTGGGCCTTACAGCCTAAAGTCAGCCCTGAAGAAAGAACAAGAGATTAAAAAAAATAATGAAAATGCAAGTTTTGAACTTGATGTTGCCGAGAATATTTTCAGAAGTATGAATGTGTTGCCTTTGTTGCTGAGCCTGATAAGCTGATTGGTGTACTCAGCCATATCCCATATCATCTGTAGGAAGTACACGGGGTTCTTAGCAACCGTCTGACCAAAGGGCAGACTCTGAGCGCACACATGGAACCTAAAGAGAAAAACATAAAAACATACAAAAAAAAAAAATAGAGAGACGAGTCCTGCTGCCCATTCAGATATTTACACTGTGAGATAAAAGCATGGGTATTGATTGACAACCATCCTATGCTTATTTTAATAGCAGTGATACCTTTACAGGTAACTCTATTTACCAAGCCAAAGCCAGTGAGCACATATGAGAGAGGAAGCAGGCAGTGTGCACGGTTCCTAATTTGTGTTTATCACTACCAAATTTCAGTACTTAAAATGGGTAACGAAAACAAATTATTCTGTGCCGATTTAATTCATAAAATCTGAAAACTAATAAAGAGTGGTATCTGTGCATAATCATAATGTGTTTTACTGTGCTTTACTGTGCTTTACGTTTAGAAAAAGAGAGTCCAAAGTGGGCCACTGACTTTACCTGCATGCATGAAGCAGCACTAGCTTGTAGATGTTCTTGTAGACTGCCTCAACGGAATTGGTCTGAGAAGGAAAAGGTATCCATTATTAAATTCGGCACAAAACTGATGCAAACTGTCTTTAATATTTGTACATGATATTTAACATAAGAAATACTAAATAGCTGTATTTTCTATTCCCTGATCTGTTTCACTATTTGCTTTGTACGTAATCAATGGTATTTATAAGTTTGCAACATTGTTTGCCCTTTGTGTCTCATATAACTCACAGTCAGTTATCATGAAACTTGACAAGTCGTTTATAGCTGTTATCAACCACTCTGTTGCTGTTTGAGAATAACGTGCAGCAGGATATTTTTGACTCTACGTGCTTAGAAATGTCACCTGACTGCATCATGTGTTAGAGGAAGTGTAGGCTCAGGTTTCTACCTCTGTAGGCCGTGTACCTCAAAACAGGGCGATCTCTAAACATACAGTGGTGTTAAGAGCTTTTTTGAAGATAGTGTGAGATAATTAGAGGGCTCAAGTTCTGGCCCATTTTCAAGTAGGTCACTATTGCTTGAATGTAATGTCTACAGCTGTGCTAGTGGCTCTGTGAGGCTGTACTTGGGCATTGCAGTGCTTTGTGCTAAATGCTAACGCCAGTATGCTCACAGTGACAATGTTATTACACTGAAGTTGACTTAGTTTTAGTGTGTTGGCATTTGAGTTTTTGGGTTAAGTACAGCTGAGGCTGATGAGAATGATATTAGTTTTGAAGGTTTGGTGATAAAAAATACCTAATATTTGAATTAAAACTTTGACCTGATGATGACCTTAAAAGTATAGGATCGCCAAAGTGATTATAAGCTCATGAATGTCTTTATCACACATCATGGCAATCCATCAAATAGTTCAATCCAAACCACAAATTGTCACCAAAGGCAGTAGGAACATGGATAAAAGTCCTAATTTGTATCATATATGCGTATATACATATCATTTAGACTTGCAGCATATAAAGAAACCAGCTTCAGCGTTGATCTGTTTTTCATACGTAATAACATATATATATATTCCAGGGTGGTCACTTCTAGGCCTCTTGTTAATTGTGAGTATTCACAGGATTTTGAAAACTTTTGAGCTTTTAAAACCAGCATTCCCCTGACCTTCAGGTCCATGAACAAGGCATGGCACTTGAGTCTGAGGATAGCCGTCAGTTTCCTCCTCATTTGCTGTCCCGCTGAGTGTAAAGAGCCCAAAGTGAGGCTGTAGCGCAAAGACAGGCCTGCATAGCTGTGAGAGGTGGAAAAGTAAATGGAGAGGAAAAACAATAAGAAAACTTTCCATGACAAAATATTGCAAATGCAGATGTAGTTATAATGTTTCTGTGTTCTGTGCAAGAATACTTTTCATCCATGCTCGACTGGGAGTTGTCTCTAATGATGTTTAGTAGGTACAAGGTACACGGGGGGGTTCACTCAGCTTACAAGAAACCATAAAGACTGCAAAAAGCCCAATAAATTCTCACACAAGGAGCACACTTGAGGAAAGAATTCTACAATATAATTACATCCGACGGGCTGCTTTACCTAGAATAGTCTTTGTAGACGTCCAGGGAGTGTGTGTCCAGCAGCAGTCCACACCAGGGGAAGAGGCAGTGAGGGGGCAGCACGCGAATGTCAGGACAAGAGCCCACGTTTCTGGACACCTGAAAGTTGACCACCACCTTCTGCGGGTTGACCACCAGACCATACTGTGGTACCCCGGCCAGCAAGATCCTACACACAACGTGCAAGTGCCATTATCAGCTGCTAAATTAAAATTAAGCACCATGTTATGTTAAATGTCTCTCAACGTTTTCGTTAGTAGTAATTTATATAAATCAGATTCAAGTTATTTGAGCTTTGAGCACCATATCACAATTTAATTTAAGACACAAAGTCCATTATACATGTTTGCAAATAATTTCCTTCGGGATTAATAAAGTTGATCTTATTTTATCTTATCTTATCTTATATCTCCTGCCACCATGATTACTGCAGCAGCCTTGTCTTGTCCAAAAATCTATTCAACGACTACAGACAGTATAAAACCCAGGTCATGCTAGATCCTCAGGCAAGTCTTTTATTCATTTCAAGGGCCCAGATTAAAACTGGAGGATAAAGACTGTTTGGAGCCCAAGACTCTGAAACAACCCAAGGAAATCAGCCAATTAAGCTCAGTAACAACAAGTGAATGTGGTCCCCTTGCATTTGCCTTTTCCTACAGTCATCATAGTGTGACTGCACCATCTTAGGTCTGGTTAATAATGACGTTAATACTAGATTTTCAAAATTAATCATCATATTTGAGAAATGAATTGAAAAATAGGGTGCCATACTTGAGAAGGGTTTGTGCTTCGTTCAAGTCTGGGGTAATCAGAAGGAAGTCGTCCACCAGTCTCATCAAACATCTACAGGACACAGAGAGAGGAAAGTAACACGTACAGTAAATAGAGAAGAGTTACAATACAGAAAGACTGCCTCCTGCTGCTGCAGATGTGTTATTACATCTAGGGAAGATGAGTGAAACACACACACACACACACACACAGCCATCTGCAGTACCCTTTCTTGTCAGTAATCTCTTTGAACAGGTTGTTCTCCATGTGACCGTAGCAGAGACAGCAGAGCAGACTGGACACGACCGATCCCTGAGGAATCCCTCGGCACTGACGGTACGTTCTGAAACACAGAGGGCCAAAATCAGCTTCTAACTACATAGAGGTGTATTAAGTAGAAATTCTGCACAGAGCATTTGTAATGCTGTTGTATAGACTCCATTATGTACCAAGTTCTTCACGTGGGATCTATGACTATTTGATGTTGGTAAAGCTTACTTCTTCCCAAACTGAACAACACTGCCAGTTAGCATTTGGGTGAAGAACTGCAACGCCTCTCTGCCATAAAGATCTGAGCAGAAATACTGAAAGGAGGAAAAGGAAAGTGGAATGCTCTGGTTAAAGGAGCTATCAAACATCCTTATCTAAAAGCATACCTGAGGAGGTCACTCTCACCTGCTCTACCAGTATGGTGTGATGAACTTTTTCTCTTTTCTGCAGTGACATCACAAACCCTTTCATGTTGGTGGACCCCATGTTATCCTCCAGGAAATCTGCCTGTTTTAACAAACATTGGGTGAAATATTACGTGTATATGTATACACACACACACACACAAGCATACTGTGTACAATGTGTTACCTGTCTAACAAAGGACTTTTTCAGGCCCTCGTGAGAATCAGCCCAGATCTTGGCATAGCGGCGGATAGTGAAGAGTTCATCCTGGACAGGCGACAGAGCCTGGCCGATCACCTCAGTGAGTTTGTCATGAGGCAGACTGTCATAGGCTCCACTCACATCCACCTTAAATGCAGCGATTAGGAGGAGGAAATCAGCATTTAACAAAAAAAAAAAACTGTAACACATTTCCACAGGTTTAAGTGTGGTAAAACTACAGTTTATATACAGTTTTTATGTTCGTAGCAGCATCATCACAGAAATGTATGCATAAGACTGAATGAAATATGTCTCTAACATTGTGTCAGTCAGGACAAATGAGTAAAGACAAAAAACAACCTTGACAAAGTAGAGGGGTTGTGGCTGGTCCTTCTGGGCTGAAGCTATAGAGCGCATCACCTTGTGGATATCAGTCAACCCCCACACTGTGGAACCTAAGAGGGATGGAGAGGAGCGCACGCAGGCCCTCAGCATATCCAGCAAGTCCCGGACCCGCCCTCTGTAGAGCTGTAGGGGAATGAAAAGTCCTAAAAAATGTGCACACTTAACATGTAATAACATACGACTTGTGGATTTGTAAGGGAGGACTTTAATGTCGGTATAAGTTTTTTTAAAAATGTACCCTCGTTTTGGCATCTGCTCCTATGACTCGTGTGATGGGCCTCATGCCATCGGTCTTGGGAATGAAGCGAAGGCGGGAGATGACTGTGGCTTTGGGGAGAGATGCCACCTCAGCTGGAGTCAACTCCTCCATCTGACCCTTGGAAATGTGGCCTCTAAGTCACAAAAATGCTTTGTGAGCTTGTGGGAGCATGGCTGTGTGCACCTCTGCATGTGTGCGTACTGTGTGTGTACCTGAAGGCAAAGTCTTGCAGTTTTGCCCAGACTTCCTGTCTGTAGAACCTGACGGCGTTCTTCTGGCCTGCACTCTCAGAGACATAGAAACAGGCTCGAACCAGGCCTACAACATAGCCATCCAGAAGCCAAGCCAGGAACTGACCCAGGATCTGTGTCCGATATGAGAGCTCACTTGGCGGGACCCTGCCTGCAGATCAGAGTGGTTTCTTTTAGTCGGCTAAAATAAATGTAGAAAAACAGTTTACCACTTATGACAATCTTACCTGTTTTACTGATCTTCAACCAGTCGCAGACGTTCACCTTCATCTTCCACATTAGTTCAGCCAATGAGAGCCTCTCGAACTTGCCACTTTTTAAGAAGCCCCTGACACTGACAAAGAAATTAAGTCTGTTGTGGTTGGAGCCCCACAGCTCCTGAGGGATCACAGCGGTGAGGCATTCCCTGACAAACAGGTAGACTCTGTGAGGTGCACAGTGCTTCGACAAGAGGGAGCTTAATTCCCCTTGTCCCACATCCCTCTCCTCCATCAGCGGACACATCCTCTGTAGTATTCTGCTGTAAGGACATCGCCTGTGCTGACGCAACAGCTGACTAAACAGGGGGACCATGTTAAAAAAGCGCCTGGGAAGTTTCTTTGGCTTCCTCTCGAGCCCATTTAGATGCGCCAGTCCCTCAAAGAAGACAGTTCGTACCAAATCTTGCCCTTGTAGCCTTCTGCAACCATCGACACTCTTCTTCTTCCTATTTAGAAGGAAGCCACGCATGCCCCTTCCCCCATACAGGAATCCCAGAGTGCGGATAAAACATTGCGAAGGAGGCAAAGGCGGGAAAATCCCAGATCTCCAACTTGGTCCTCCCTCCAGTGGAGGTATGGTAGTTTGCGTTTCAACAGGCTGTTTAAAACCAGGAGCTTGTGATGGCCCCACAGATAGGGGCTGCCCTTCCTCCACTGTTTCACAACATGCCTGTTGGATTTCCTGTGTCGGATCTCGCTGTCCTACTCGCCTCCTCTTTCTTGAGGAAGCCATAATCTCCTCCTCATCCTTCTGATCAGTTTCTCTCTTTCTTTTCCCCTTCTTCACTCCTACATCCTTTCTGTTCCTCTTCTTGGTGGCAGAAGGATTCCCAACTTCCTGTCTCCTTTTTAAGGTCAATGCACCTCTGTACCTCCCAAACGGAGTGCTGTAATGTCTCCTGGACCGGGGCTGGAGATGAAAGCCAGCGGAGGCAGTAGTCATTGACACCCTGTCATAGACGGGAACGCCACACACCTGAAAAACACACGAAGGAGGGACTGCCACAAACACAGAGCAGCTCTCCAACAGGTAGCGTGTGATGTCTGTGCCGAGACGTACTGAGACTTTCTTCCACAGGTCACTGCCATGGATGTAGGCAGCACTTTGAGTTACATCTCCTTGGAATTTGAAGTGATCCGCATCCCGCTCCTCCTGAGCCAGGGATAGATAATTGTAGCCATGTGCCAAGACGTTTCTTTTCCTTTTTCTTTTCAGACTGTTAAGAACAAAAGCTAGCAATTCAGGCAGGGTGCAGATCTGTGGGAGGCATAAAGTACAGTCACATCAGCATAAGCAGTGTCTCTTATTTCAGTCACATTAAATCATCAAATTCAGTCTCTCGTGAACCTGACAGCTTTCTATTTTACAATTAAATGCATCACGTTTAGAGTTCACTGTTCACTTCCTAAACTACTGCCAACTACTACTGTTGTGTAGTTACTGCTACCTTTGATGACAGTCACTACAACATCAAGTTAAACGCTTGTAACTTCAGTTTGCTACTGAAGTGTCAACTCACATTTTAACTTTTGGGGAAACGTTACCTGGTTGCAGCTTGGCACTTGCTGTAGCTCCTTGTCAAAGCACACAAAAACACCCCGGACGAAGGCTTTGAAGCGGTTTGTGTCGGACTGTTCAATGAGCTCTGCTCTCCGTCCTTCCCTGAACACGACGCTGTCCGCAAACTCCTCCAGAGTCTGAATGTGCTGATACAGTGAACGGAGAATGTCCAGAGTGCGGGACATGTCAGTCGTAGACATACTGACAGCTGTGTTATTACTCAAGACGTGGTGGACAGGGTGCTTAGCAAGAGCTATATTTACAGTTCAATAGCCCGCGTCATCCTCAGCCAATGAGACATCAGTTTACTGTCAGTGTCCAATCAGATGGCTTCATACTCCCGAGGCGAACTCCCAGTTGACCAATAGCGAACAAGAACAGGACTGTTGTCCCTTTTTCCATGAACGGATGTGAAAATTGATAGTTTCACATGTAAAAAACGATATATGAGTACAATGTAAGTATTGGCAAAAGTGAGAGCTGTTTAATTAGTCTCTGAAATGTTTCTCAAAGTTCCCGCACGGTTTGCATGTTGGTCTGATCTGGAAATAATGTGACTGAGCCAAATGATTCTAGGAGTCTTTTAGTTCACTGACAGACACTGTAACTACATACACACACACACACATCTGTGCAATAAACAATAAAACTGTATGAAACACCATAGCTGTCCGAAAAACGGCGTGTTAAGCATGAAATAATCGAATATGGAAATATTGCGCTCACTTTTGATTTGATTGATTTCATTTGACATCATATAAACAATGAACGGATCGAGGGATAAACCACAAGATGGCTACAAAGGTTCACACTAAGTAATGTCAGCAGTGCTTTAAAATGTGTTCCTTTAACTGCTTTGGATCTGGTCGTAATAGAGTCTGTATATCTGACCAAAATGGCAGCACACGCGGCCCCTGCTGGTTGACACGAGCTGCGCTCTGATTGGTGGAAGGACGCCCCCCTCACTTGTCCCGAGCGCGCGAATGTACCGACGTACCTCACAGTCAGCTCGCGCTGTTAGCTGTTAGCTGTTAGCATAGCGTCGTCCGCGCTGTGCTTCAAACGGAGCACACCAAAGGAGGACCCGAGACTAGGCTCTTTGTGTCCGCATCCCAGTTAACCTCGAGTCTCCGTGCTCTGTATCTACAATGGCGGACAAGGAAGGTAATGTGAAGGCTTTTAATTGTGCAGCGACAAATAACGCGGTTATCTGGCACGTCTTAACTAGCTAGCAGGCTAGCTTAAGTAGCAGCTAGCTGCCGTAGTTCCTGAGCTGGCCTTTTTCAGTTGTAACAAAAGCCGGGTACGTTTTCATTGTATGAGCCGCAACAATCAACGTTTTAGCTCGCAGTTCTTGTTTTTGCATTGTTTGCCGCTAGCTGACTTTGCCTACTATATACCTTGGTAGTAAATAAGGCCGCGGCACGTCTAAATTATAATCATTACGCTAACGCGAGAAAGAGGGTAATCATGATGGACAGGGAAGGGAAGCCTACGGTGACATGTTTGTGAAAACACTCTTTCCCTTCTGCTGCATACTGATCACTAGGCAGGCCGGGAGTTGATTTATGTTATCTTTGTTGTATGCTAACAGACTCTTAAACGGCAGCTGGTTTAAGTGCCATTGACTGTCATTCACACATCGACGGTCTTGCATACACCGGCAGTCTTCCTAATAACACATCTGTTAGGCATAATAGACATGCTTAGGAATAGAAATAGGTGTGGGTCATTCATCACACTGTGTCTTCTCTCAGCAGGTGCATTTGATGATGCGGTTGAGGAGAGGGTGATAAATGAGGAGTACAAGATCTGGAAGAAAAACACTCCCTTTCTTTATGACCTGGTTATGACCCACGCTTTAGAGTGGCCCAGCCTTACCGCTCAGTGGCTGCCTGACGTCTCCAGGTACAAACTTCTACTCATTGTGGATACCAACACACGCACTCTGTCAATAAGTGTGAATGGCGTTAAGAATTAAACATTTGTTTTTCCTCACCAGGCCAGAGGGGAAAGATTACAGTGTGCACCGGCTGGTGTTGGGAACTCACACATCTGATGAGCAGAATCACCTGGTGATTGCCAGCGTCCAGCTGCCCAATGATGACGCCCAGTTTGACGCCTCACATTATGACAGTGAAAAAGGAGGTTGGAGAGCTATACACTCAAATGCTAAAGTGTGAATATTCAGGCCATGTGTCTAATCATGTTGCAAAAATTATTATAAGTTATATTGCATAGTGTCTGAAAACTATTAAAACATTTTATTGTGTTTTCCTACAGAGTTTGGAGGCTTTGGCTCAGTAAGCGGCAAGATTGAGATAGAAATCAAGATCAGCCATGAAGGAGAGGTGAACCGGGCCCGTTATATGCCCCAGAACCCCTGCATCATCGCCACCAAGACCCCCACCTCCGACGTGCTGGTCTTTGACTACACCAAGCACCCATCCAAGCCAGGTATATAGATCACACACAGTGCAAGACAGTGCTAAAAGCATGCTTTTTGAGTGGGTTTTGAAAGTAAAGTGAGCTAATTAATAACTTTTTAATAACTCTTTAAGACATCCTCATTACAGTTTATCAGCTTTTGTTTATGCTGTGCAAGAAACAGACAATGGGAGTTTATTTCATTATCCATAGATGCTTCTGGAGAGTGCCGTCCTGATCTGCGTCTCAGAGGCCATCAGAAAGAAGGCTATGGTCTCTCCTGGAATCCTAATCTGTCCGGCTCACTACTTAGTGCATCAGATGACCATGTAAGTCTGGTTTTATTGCTGTACTCAAGTGTCATCAAAGATTTTCCCATATTTTATTTAGTTACTAATTTAGTATTACGTAATAAGTGACACTACCAAAAAATAGACGTATGCTGCATTTGATGAAATTAAACATGGGATCTGAAATACTGATGCATTTCTTTCTCCCGTTCTTCCCAATCTAGACAGTCTGTCTGTGGGACATAAGTGCTGTGCCAAAGGAGGGGAAGATAGTGGATGCGAAGACGATCTTCACCGGTCACACTGCTGTGGTGGAGGATGTTTCCTGGCACTTGCTCCACGAATCACTCTTTGGATCTGTAGCAGATGACCAGAAGCTCATGATGTAAGAAGTCTGTCAAATATTCACACCTGACAAGTACATGAAACTGTTCACCTGAAACATTATGTGATCTTACACATGGAATGATGTCTCTAATTTTTCTCCTCAGCTGGGACACTCGTTCAAACAACACCTCCAAACCCAGCCATGCAGTAGACGCCCACACAGCAGAGGTCAACTGTTTGTCATTTAACCCTTACAGCGAGTTCATCCTTGCCTCTGGCTCTGCAGACAAGGTAATGCACTATTCCACCACACCTCAATTGTTGCTTCTCAGTCTAATTTATAGAGGTAAATTATCTCCTTGATATCATGTGCATTGTACAACTCTTTGACCAAATAAGAATAACTGCAGTCTTATTGCAGAGATTAAGATAATCTGGCAATCTGTGTGTAATATCTCTCTGCTGCTCACAGACTGTGGCTCTTTGGGACCTGAGAAACTTGAAACTGAAGCTGCATTCCTTCGAGTCACATAAGGATGAGATCTTCCAGGTAAGATATTTATTATTCATGACATTTTCTCGAAATAATGATAGCAGGATATAGTAAAAGAAATTGATCACACTGATGTAATTTTATGAGTTCCCAGACAAAGCACTTTGGGGAGTTTTTGATGTATAAGCCAAAAAGTACATCCAAAGCATTAAAACTTGTCAAACAAACACATACTTTGACACAAACAATCTTTTATATTTGTGAAGATCGTGTCAGTGTCCTATTCAGGATGACCTATTCTGAGTTCTCTGACTGTTCCAGGTTCAGTGGTCACCTCATAATGAGACCATACTGGCATCCAGCGGAACAGACCGTCGCCTCAACGTATGGGACCTCAGGTAAACTAGCAACCGTCTTGCCCCTGATGTCCACTGAATGCGACTGTGTCTCACTTTAACATTCTTTGGTACCAAGTTCAACTCTTCTAACCATCTTTTGCAGTAAAATCGGAGAGGAGCAGTCACCAGAAGATGCAGAGGATGGCCCACCCGAGCTACTGGTGAGTCTCATTAGCCTGCTGAACTTTGGAGGTTGCTATTCTTTGTTCATTGGTAAACCTCATTTGGTGTCACTGTAATGAAAATTGAGGCATGTCTTTTATCCACTAGTTTATCCACGGAGGCCACACAGCCAAGATCTCTGACTTCTCCTGGAACCCCAATGAGCCCTGGGTCATCTGCTCGGTGTCTGAAGACAACATTATGCAAGTCTGGCAAATGGTAAGACAGCTGAGACCACATTTCACTAAAACACTCCAGCTTCTCAAAGACCATATAGAAGATAATGAATGTTACAGCAGCATCTTAAGGTCACTGACAGTAGGCGCCGCTGCCCTCAGGATCCATTGTGTCTCACCAAAACTATAAACTGTGGATCAGAGCAGGCATCAGTTTACAGGGAAATGTCTTGTGATGGGAGGTTCCTGATAACAACTGCAAAAAGAAAATCTGGCAAGATCGATTTTTGTCATAACATTTCAAGGGATTCAGTCAGGGGAAAAAGTTGTGTGTTTACTTTCGTCACTTGCAACACTTTATATATATATATTACTTCTGACTTTCCTGTAACACTGTACTGTCGTAGATGTCAGAAGAGCTAGCAGCTAAGCATGTAGTAGCTTAATTTTTGGTTAAGATGTACCTCTTTGAAATCCTTGAAAGTTTTTCTGGTTGTCCTGGAATCAAAAACTGCCTCTCACTAGTAAATGTGTCTCCACAACCCGATCGTATGAGGTTTCAGGACTGACACTGATTCTCCTGTTTTAGGCTGAGAACATCTACAACGACGAAGATCCAGAAGGCTCGACAGACCCTGAAGCCACAGCATAACACCTCTGCCTGCTGTCTGTCTTAACTTACAACCTCATCACAAACTGCCAAACTGCCACCTCAGTAGTTTTATGCAGCTACTTCTTCCCATCTCTCTTTTTTCTTTACTGGTGGGACACGTAAATCACTGTAAATACAAGAAAGACAATAATCATGTGCATCAGCCCTGGTCTCTTTTGGAATACTCAAAGTGAAGAACTCTTCACTTTTAAGTGAGTAATTTATTGCCTGAAGAATCTCACCTGTGTTTTTCACAGTGCATATAAACATATATTTTTGTAACCAAATTTGGCTCTCCCTTCTACACCAAAATGTTTTAGCAAATGCTTTTTCTAGTAATTAATAAAAGGCGTTTCTAGAACCTAAAGTGGTGATCATACTGACTGCCCACACCAAGTGGTCATTTACAATAACCTGCTGTTAAAGAGGTAACGGCTTCTTCTGCACGTATTGGAAATGTTGCGGAAACAAACATGTTTTAAGAGAAATGCAGTCCGGCTTTTTGACACGATGCACAGTGACGGTTACTGTGACTTTGGTAGAGGTTGTTTGCAGGCTAGCTTATGTCCCTTAAATATGTCTCATTTTCATTGCTTCAGTCTGGTCATCACCCAAATGTTCTGACACCGACTTTCACACCAGCTTCTTTTGAATGACGTTACAGTTTTGGAGTGAAATCTGTTTGAAATATTGATTTGTGGTCCCACCTCATTGTAGTTAGACATTAATCAGTTAGACGTTGTCGTGATTTAGATTTGTGGTTGAACTTTTTCTATGTTCAATATTTGTACAGTGAGTGCATTCTTAATAAAAATGTGTTTCATTAGTCTTTGTACACACTTTGTGCCCACATTTTTCATGAATATGTTCCCTAGGTGTTTTTTTGTTTTTTTATAAGGATCAGCATCTTGCTAAGCTTGGAAGTATTTTTAAACAATCCTAAATCCTTTCAGTGAAACAGTTGGCCATGTCTCATGACACTTTGCTCAGACTCTTTTTTTGTGTCTGGTGTGACATGTTGGAGCTTTCCTGAGTGCCAAACTCTCACTCTCACTCTATTACTCCCACTGTCTCACTGTTTAGCTCTTCAGCCATGTTGCCCATATAAGTCCATGAACCCCTCTCTGCTCTTCGTGCACAGACATTAACTCATCAGTTGCACTCAGGTTACAACAAACGCAAAGCCTTTATTCATTACAAGTACCTCATCGCAAGCTGCAGTCTAGTTCATCTTTACAGACTTCTAACAAATGTTCAAACAGTATATCTCTTAGTGTGTGTAAAGTGCATTAATTGAACCTTGAAGTTCACTAATTTGCAAATAACAAAAATGATCATTTTACTGTTAAATCGCAAAACTTAAAATCAAGATCATACGCTCATGTTTTTTGCTTCTCACACTTGTTCTGGTCCTCAATGGCAGCTCTGTAAGAAATAAAATGTTCTCATTAGACCTGTTCCCCAAAGGTAATTACATTTGGATTATGGTTCAGAATAAAGGAGCACATCTCACCTGTAAAGGAGCAGTTGTTTGGTTAGGCTCTCTCTCATCTCCTCTATCTCTTTGGTTTTTCTCTTCTGGATCTTCAGCTCGGTCTTCAGCTCTCTGCTGCTCTCCTCCAAATAGCTCACTGTCTCCTATAAGAAAGGCAGAGCTTTATTTTCTTTGCAGTTCAGGTGATAGAGCCTTCCTAAACTCCCCTCCCTTCTGCCTCTGCCTTTAATCTTTTTTTGTATTTTCATTCTTCTTACCCATTTTACACGCACCCCTGACCTGCTGTCTTGCTTACCTTGTACTGCTCAACATCTTCTCTCCTCTGCGCGTAACTTAGGTTGAGTTTTTCCTCCAGACAAACCCTCTGGAGGTTCAGTTTTTGGATCTCCTCCTTCAGGGGTCTCAGCTGGCCCCTCAGCTCCTGGGCCTGCTCTTTGGCCTTCACTAGTGCTGCGGCTGTTATCTCTCTCCTCTTCAGCAGCGCCAGCAAAATGGGCTCATACCTGGCCAAGACAATAATTAAAATCAGCCACTACAGGTCTGTGTTTAAAATCCTAAAAACATTAAAAGGCCTAGACAGTGGCATCACCTCTCCTCCAGCGCTCTCAGCCCACCCTGCAGGTACTGCTGGATGTCCCCACAGGAGTGCCTCCTGCACTGGGTGAGCTCGTCCTGGGTGTTGGAGGTCTGACTGGAGCTCTGGACGTGAAGCGCTGCTTGTAGGTCTGAGAGCTTTTGTTGGTGGGCTGACCTGAGCTGGGAGCCCTCTTCTGTTAGCTGGAGAACAAGTGACTGCAGCTTCTCCTGGAAGAAGAAGCAAATTCTAATATTGAGTTTTCTTCAGAATTGTGATGAACAGAAAGCTTTTTTTCTTGAGTTCCTTACCTCTTCCCTCTTTAGCAGCTCCACCTCTCTGTGCTGGTTGTTGAGGGCAAACTGGCTCTGAGCACAATCCCTTGCCATGGCGAACAGCCTCCTCTTCAGCTTTCTGAGCTCCTCCTGAAGGCCCTGTCTCTCCAGGTTCACCTTCCACATCCTCCTCTCCTCCTCTGCTCTCTCCTCCCTGAGGCTCTGAATCTCCCTCTTCCTCTCCTCTCTTCTGCCCTGTTCCTCGCTCTTCAGTGCTTTCATCAGCTCTGCCACTTTGCTATCAATTGACTCCTCTGTCTCCTCTTCATTGCTCCCCTCTGCCTCCTCTATATCTCTGTTCCCTCTCAACTCCAGCACCTCCGCCAGCAGTTCCTTCCGTCTCTTTTCTAAACTCTGTACCTCTTGTATGCAGTCCTCCATCTGAGATCCCAGTGTGTCTAGTTCATTCCTGCTGGATCCCAGATCAATGGTGTCCATCTTGACCTCCTCCATCTCTTCACCTGGCTGACCTATTTCAATCCCACTTACACCTCCCTTTGTGTACTTGCCTTCATTTGTAGGCATATATCCCATCGTCATTGCCTCGCAGTATGTTGGATCTGAAAACCCGAACTGAGGATCAAGAACCATCTGGTCTGTTTTCAGATTCCCTTGCCTCTCCAGTCTTCCTACTGAGAAGCCACCCATGTTGTCACAGCTAAACTCAGGATTCTGCCTGCTCTCATTTGTCGCTGAACTTACTGTCACTACATTTCTGTTTCCATCGGACGCTTTATCTTCCCCTGCACGTTGACAAGCCCAGGATGCTGATTGCATCGCCTCGGTCTCTGACTTCACTGGCCTCCCTTGCTGAATGGGCACCAGTGTTGTGCCTCTATAAAGATGAGGATTCTTGCTGATGTGTACATACTCTTGGCTTGCATCCGTAGCCCAGTCTTGGGGCTCGAAGTCCATCCCAGCCTCCTCCATGCAGCCTTCCAGCATGGCCAACATCCCCAACAGCTGGCCCTCGTACTCCACCATGGTTTCACTCAGTTTATTCCCCACTGAAGTGAGAGGCATTTCTGTCTGGCGAGGAACTTCTGTGGTCACTCCAGTCCTGTCGAGGATGGTGTCCGGTCCTTGCGACTGGCCTTGCGCTGGCTGATCTTCTGTCGCAGCTCCATCCATGTGTGTGTCCATGTAGCTTGGGGAAAGATATGCGTGGGGAGAAGTTCTTGTTTCTCCGTAGCTCTCCATTGTGTCTCTCTCTTTGCCGCGGCTGAGAGTTGATTCAGTCAGGCTCGTTTCATTGTAACTTGCTGAGAAGTGAGAGCCAAAAGGGATACCGGTGAGCTCCTCGCAGCTTTTCAGCAGGTCATCCATCTCCTGTAAGTATGGCTTCATCAAAGCTGATTGATTCAGCTGTGTTCCTGTGAAGGTGAGTCCAGACTGTGCTGTATCCTCCTCTTTAATGAAGAGAGGGTCAAGCTCAGTAGGTGACATGTTATCGTCCACGTCCTCCATCGGTTCAGCTTAATTCTTGTAGCCCTTTTAGATGTAGAAGACTCTTTTACAGCCCTCTCATACCTTGACAAAAGCAGATTAATATGTTAGACAATCCAGCTGACGCATATTAAGCATGGTTGCTGTGGCTGTTGGGAGTTGTGTTGCATGTCACAAATACTAGTCCTGGCCTGTACAGCAGACATGTCAACAGGGCAGTGGGGCTAATATTTTGGCCAGGCTTCTGTGCAAGCTATGCTGATGTCATTAGCACATGTAGGCATGCAGAGCTGGGCAGGGGGGTAGTTTAGCACAGGGTATGCAACCAGCAGCTGTCCCGCTAGTCTGAATGCCCCAAGGACCAACAGACTGCTTGCCAGTGATTAGACACACACCTTAAACAAGCCAACTCATGCACTCACATGAACACTGCATCACTACTAATATAAACACATAGAAATGGCTTCTGTCTGAAGCTCCAGGAAGTGGCATTACAGATTACATTAGGGAGCAGGCTATCATAACACGCCATTGTGCCGATGGATGGGCATTTGCACTCTCCCTTGGTGAATAATGTAGCTGTAATTTCACCCTTTGAGGTGTTTGCCAAGACAGGCCAGAGACTCCCAGAGAGTAAATTGATCAAATTGACCCAATACTGTCATCTGCAGAGATCAGCAATGTATAAAGGGCATGGAAGACTGGTGTGCCATTTATTTGATAGCTGCTGTTTCCCCACCAAAATTCAAGACACGGCATTTGTGTTAAACTAGGTCAGATAATACAAATAGTACTCAAGTTCTTAAATCTTTACGGCATGAACAACTTTCTTCGTTCTTTGGCTGTGTTTTGTCTTTTTTGATGTTCCAAGTGCACAAGGACTGGACATTGTTATGCTATGCATGCTGACCCCTGGGGAAGACATGACAGCCACCAGCTGTCTCGCTGCAGGACAGGCGTGGGCACAAGTCACATTCCTTTAGACCTCCACCACCCAAAGACAGAGCTGGCCTATACTTGCTGGGTATTCTGAACACTAACTTTACTTCTTATATTAAACATGAAAACCTAACTTCATTTTAAGCTTTTTTCAACTGCTAAGTTAGTTTACAGAGTTAGTTATTGAAAGATGGCTCTCTCTCAGGTAGTGTTTGAATTTTCTTCAGAGGTTTTCATTCAGATTTGATCAACGTCAATCACACAAGCCCTCATATATATATATATATATATATATATATACACACATGAAATATAATTGTACTTACTTCTGTGAGCGCTTGCTTTTTCTGCTGTGTGTGGTGCCCTCAGGTTGGATCCGTTAGAAATATGTTGTGGTTCAAACGACAAAAGCAAAGTGAGCGGGAGCGGTGTGTGCAGATGAACTGGGAGAGATGTGTGTGTGGGGGGGGTGGTGGTAAAGACAGTTGACCCAGCCCCTCTCTCTCAGCCATAGTGCTGCTATGTGTGACCATGACTACCTCAAATCTGTTTAGGTTTATTAATAAACACTGGGCTGGGAGAAAGAGGAGCCACAGCGGGCTGTTTTAATCCAAGAGAGATACAGGATTTGCCAAAGTGGACCAAGAGTTATACTTAACACCTGTTAGCCAAATGTAGTTCATATTCACTTGGTGTAGTTTTGTATCTGTTGAAAGGTTTCACAATGACCTCTTATTGTCTGAAACCTTCATTAATTAAGTGACATTGTCTTTATAAAGAAAGAGTAATCAGCCTTATTCCAAGATAAAACAGTGCTTTTAGATTGAACTATAATGCCAGATTGACAGGTGGAGTTACAGCTGGATGCATCTATTATGGCTGTGGGGAGGAGGGTGTGTTCGGAGGGTTTATGGTGCGTGTGTTTATGATGAAAGAGGACATGGCTCCAGGATTCCCCTCGTGCCTCCTCATTATCGAGAAGTCTTTAAATAGCTCTCAGCACTTTTTTGGCTGCTTCCCACGGGAGGATTGGTTTTCGCGTAAACTCCTGACCCCGACAATGGACCACAGGCGGTCCTCCATGGTCTGAGGAGAGGGCAGGGAGGATGAGCTAGGGCTGTAAAAGACATGAAAAGAAGTGGCAGGTGTTGGGTAGGGAGGGGAAAAAGGACGGAACAGAAAAGAAAAAAGACCGAAGGATAAAGGAGAAGACGGTGGAGATGGTGAAATGTTGAGAAAGACAGATAAGTGAAAAGCAGATTTCACTGCGACCTGAATCTGGAGCTGTGAAGACTACTTGATTTTTAGTTATACCCCTAAAATTATGATTTAAATTTGCCCCGCTTACTTTTACGTATTAAGAGTTCATCACTCATTTGACGTCCAAGGGTTTTGGTTTTTGCTTCATATTTCATGCCTTTCATAACGCACCATTTTGGAAAATTTCTCAATATGTAGGAACACAAGTAACAAACAGTCACCACTAGATGGCCTCACAGTTTAATTTAATCTCTTCTCATCCAAAGAGTGACATAAAAGAAAATGTAGAATGTCTAAAATTCAGTTTAGTTCAGACAGCCCTGTCTTCCTGTGCTCTTTTTTCTGTAGGAATACAAGCAAATAATTCAATAAGTCATGATACAAGTTTACCTTAATGCTACAGATAACCCTATTTGCTATGCATTTGTCTGTCTTGTTATTTTCTCAAATTCGTCATTGAAGGCTGTTTCTGCTATAAAATGAACAACACTATCCAAGATTGATTTACTGCAAGTCCCACTTCAGAGTATTTACATGACCCTTTTCTACTGAAGATACTTTTATTTGCAGTTAGCACCCTACGGTCATTCCTGTGACATACTGTTTCCATGACAAGATTACATCCCTTGTGCTCAAGAAAAGATGTAATGTTTATCCAATATCTAATCTGTGACTTCGTGTTTTGGCATGTCTAGGCTTTGGGACAGAGACAGTCATTTAGATGAAGTTATGTCCACGGTTTATCTGTTTCAACACACTGTTTAACTCTGTTGTGCTGATACACGCCCACACAGCCACTGGGATCTAGAGAGAGACTTTGAGACTCTCCTTCACTTGCCTGCCAAAAAAATCATCTTCTTTTTAGCTCTTTTCTATCATTTCCTTCCTAGAGGATGGAGAGATCGTCAGGGTGTGTGCGTGGGTGTAGATTAGGACAAGGGGGAAACCAAATATTTAAGGGGGCGTTGTGGTTGAAGACTAAATGTCCCGCTGAGATAGGCCATATGCTGGACTTTGAGTTGGACTGGTCTGTTACCGTCTGCTCTAATGTGCAGTACTGTCCAAACTCACCAGAACATCCTGTCAGTGTGTCTTCTTCTTCCTCCTGTTTCTCTTCTCTTTCCACCCCTTAATCTGTCTCACAAACAGCAATAATGCATCACTATCCAGAGAGAGCACAAAGCTTTTTATTTTTCCAGCTTCCTTTGGTATAGTGGTACAGGGTTTCTGAAGTTCATATTGTTCAAATTCCTATTGTTTTCTGCCATTAAGGGTCAGTGGGACAGTATTCCTTGGCTCAAAATTGGGCTTTGGTGGGAGACCACCTGTGCAGAACAGTGTGATAATGTGTATAATTCACTAAAATCTGTTCTGGGATCAGTTAACCTTCCTAGTGATGATCCGTTCATGCCTCTTCATAATATACTGTCCATTCAAAACAATGTGCATACGGTCTAACCATGTTTGGTCATCAGGGATTTAGCGTTTTATCTTGGGCGATTTGGAAACAAAGTAAGGTTAAGGCATTGCTGCTGATTACTTGTAATACAAGATAGTAGTTCATAAAATAGCACCCAAACAAACCACTGTAATCACAATGGTAGCTCCACAAGTGTTTTATTTAGAAATCAACTGAGGAGACAATACAGCAGTTTTCTTTGTATTGTATTTTTGAGAGAAAAAGTGGTCAAAAAGTCCATATTAAATGCATTAAATCAGAATATGGTCATCCTTACTAATAAAAAAAAAGTATTTAGAGGAGCGCTCCTGCAAAATGTGAAATAATGCTAGACAGAAAAAGAATTAATACATTGATGGCAACACCAGCACCTGTTCATTTAGTCAACAGACTCCAAAAACTTTGAGTCATTAAGAAAGGATTCACAACACTGACTTTATTTGGGCTGTTGCTCTATTCATTATAAAGAATAAGTCTAAGTATGTCTGAAATCATTGATTAAATGCTCCACTTATGTGCTAGAATACACTCATAACATTTTTCTTTACAGGAAGTCAGGACAGCGTGGATGCTATTGTCACTCACAGTCTTACTTTATAATCTCACTTTCACACTGGTCCTTTCCAGTACAGCCATTCTGCTGAAATAAGAGATAAAATGCCTTGCTCAAGGGCACCTTGACACCCATTTATTGTGGCAGGGGAGAATATTGCTCCTTCAATTTTCTCAGTTGTCTGTGGATTTGAACTGATAACAAATGCACTTTTACAAACTCCTGTTCTCTTACTTTGTTATTCTCTGCCATCTGTCACGCCGTCCATTATGCAGCATTGTCTCACTGTGGCTGAGTGTGTTTTAATGACGGTGAACTTATCGGGTGTTTATTTTAAAGAGAGTGCCTCTGCTACATAATTGTCAGCCAGCATCTTCTTACTGTCACCAGCCACCCAGTGTTTCTACCAGTTGGTTTTTCATGGTCTTAAGGGACCACTTAATATAATGTAGTAGGGGGGCCCCCATGTCCTTCTTCAGTGTGTTTTTCCACTGTTCTGGATTAAGCATGTTTCCTCTATTTGAACATGACAGACACACTTGGCCTTTAAAAGACACAGAGCAGGTACAACTTGCTCCCACGTTTTTATTTCACCCAAAAGTCTTTTCAAACTTGGCTACTTCACTTTAAAATCAAACGTTTTTACACCTTCCAGCTGTTTTTTTAAAGTGCCGGGAAAGAGCTCAGGTTTTAGTATTTAGTATTGCATCAAGCTGTTTCGACAATCGTTTATTGTTCATTGTATCACCTTTACAGTGTTGCGCAGTCACAACCGGTTCCCATGAAGAGACTCTGCAGATGAGAACAGCAGATATGGAGAGATGAGACGAGGTGACAGAGATGAGATCACATTCGCGCTTTCGAGTGAGAACCGTTCAACAATTAAACCGTCAGGAGATGCAATGTTGATCTGTATATCTTTATCCAAGGTTCAGGGATTTTAGGTCGAAATAGAGACTGGGTTTGCATCAGTGTATTGGTGTTTGTTTAGGTGTCTAGCAGGCTGTGCTTGTGTGTATGCAAAGCTGCGTGTACAAGTTTGTACGAAGTGTCCCACAGTATTCCTCCTACTAAAATCATGATCTGATAAGCTTTGGAATCTCCAGCCAACTGGGTGACGTAACACCTCCTCCCTCATCTAGGAATTATTTTGTATTCATTAATGTTGGGAGAATCCAGTGATGGCAGAGTCAGTGTCGCAAGAGCCGCATGTATTGTTCACTTGTTTTAGGAGATGTTTCGCAGTTTTAGCCACACTAATGGCATAGATGTCAACTGTTGGGCAGTCAGTTGACTGTTTGGTCCTTCCACCACTTTGGTCCCAACAACTATGACACCACCACGTCAGTGACGTTGTTTAGTTTCAAGCAAAATATCTCAGACGATGTACCCTATGATTTGCTGACTTCTTCGGTGGTGGTACCATGAGTTTGATAGTAGTGGCTTTGGGTGAAATGCCTTGACAACTATCAGAGCACCACAAAGTTTGGTACAGACATTCATGTTCTCGTATGAACTGTAATCATTGTATTGATTCTTTATTTCCTTATGTATCTAGGAGCCTCACACCTTGACTCCCACCCCCCACCATCCCTCCCTCCCCCAACAGCACGTCGGTACAACCATCGGAGAGATGCGGCGTGTCACTATTTGAGGTTGGCTGTGGCTCAAGTGAGTAGTCCATCAATCAGAAAGTTGCTGGTTCGATAATGTAAACGTGCTTGGAGTAGTCGAAATGACTAGAAAGGTGCTATATAAATGCAGACCATTTAACTAAACTTGACCACATACCCGTAAAACTAATAATATTCCCATCAGTCTCAACTGTACTTTGAATTTAGTGCTAATTATAGTACCAAACATGAAAATATCAAATCAATATATGCTAACATTGAGCTCAGAGCGCCAGTGTGCCTGAGTATAGCCGCACAGAGCTGCAGACTAGAGTAGTCTTGTTTCAATACACTTGGATCCAGACGGTGAAAGAGACAGAAAGAGCACCAACATATTATCCACCACACTAGTCAGCATGAATTGTAGCATTCCTCTGGTCTTACTCATCTCTGTCCAGTAGAGGCTCACCCAGCTCTTACTGGTGCCACTGTTGGCACAACCATGTATCACAAAGGCTCTAAGAGGACACTCTGTCCACCTGAAGCTTAGACTAAAAGTTAATGTTGTTACTGCTTTGAGTCAATGGTGTGTGTGTTCTGTGTGTGTGGATGTGTGCATGTCCATAAATGAGCTCAAATTTTCTGTTTTAATGGTGTGTTGTAAATGTTAGTTTGAGACACTACAGTAAATATTTAGAAGACTACTTGCAATAAATAAGTTTCATGACTTTTCAAAAGTTAACTAATACGTCCTTGCACACTTCCAAAAGCCTTAGACTGCACAAACATGTTCTTAAACCCTGCTGTCTTCAGATATGGGTTCAACCAGAGAGAATCACCTCTGTTTTCATCTGTCTTAATTAGATGTTGTACGAGTGCCAATCCTGTTATTTTGATAAAAAATCGGCAGAGGTCACCCCAGGTTTCCTGGTTGTGACGTCATTTGCCTCATTTAAACGACCCCCCAGAGAGAGTGAAAACAGGCGGATAGTTCCTCTGCCAATGCAGAGAGGGAGAGACAAAGAAATAAAGAGGGAGAGATGGTTGGATGGATGCATGGAAACTTGTGGCCTGTTTTTTGTCCAGTCCCAAACAACCCAGCAACCACACCCTCTCAGGAATTCCTGCAGCAAAAATATTTCATGTCGTGTTTTTAAAGGAGCAGTTCACCCTTAACATAACATGTTCAGTGTTTTCTCACTTGAAAAGCCTCCATGTTGCCTTCCGCAGTTGAGAAGAGTTGGTTTTGACGTTGATGTTTTATGTGGGGGGGGGGGGGGGGTACTTTACAAGATGAATAGAAATGAGGATAAATGTAAAGTAAGTCAACGAGAGAACAAATTTTACACTAAAAAAGAAAGAGATGCGATGAATGTTTTTTGGAGTTACCAACCATATCTAACCCTAACCGAGACATAGACCTTGGGGTTAGTCAGTTAAGACAGCGAAACATGCCAACAACCAAAGGTTAAATTAACAGTTTAGATGAAAAGAAAAGAAAACAATTGCATGATGTAGTCTAAAACCAAAACAACAATGTTGAGTGTTATCAAAAGTATGTTGTATCTTAATATTTCTCTGTGTATTTTTGTGTGTGTGTTTCTTCATGTGAGTTGCCGGCCAGATGTCTGTGTACACAGCCGGTGTTTTTTGGCTCTGAACGCTCCTTAATGTCCATCGTGCAGAAAGTTTCACTGTGAACATTGGACACACAGGGCTTTGTATGTTTGCTCTGACTATGTTTTATTATTTCATCTTATAGTCAAAACACAAGGTCCAGTGTAGCTGGTCACGGACCATTTATAGCATTTACTGTTCCCTTTATCTAATTTATGTCTATCTTTGTATGTACAGAAAGAGCGATGTCACCTTAGAGCACGAACCGTCAACAGGCCAGCTTCAACTTGTCCAGGCAGAAACAAACACTCATTGGCCAATAAAAACTGACGGACGGCTTAAGGGTCACAAAGCTGATCTACGATCTACGTTACACACACATGGAGATCCCACCCACCTCCTCTTCTCTAGATGGTATCAGACAGATAGACACACTGAACCAGGGTCAGCATCACAGTTCAACTTCTCCAGTTCCTCCATTACATCACAGCTTTTTAGTTGGAAGAACTACAGCTGATAAACATGTGTTTTAGAGGCACCTTCAAAGCAGCGAGAAGAAGCCATTAGTGGCAGCAGTGAATACAGTTTACAATATGGTGATGTACAGTATACGGTGTCCTTTCTGGATTATAGGCGCATTTTGTAGTTTGTATCAAGGAATTGAATAGCACAGGCTTACTTTAGAATGACAGTGTAGTAACTTTAAGAGTCACAAACTGCAGTGTTTCAAGGGTATTACTTTGTTTTAGGGTAGAACTCTCAGCTCGTCTGAAAATGACCCTCCTTTAGCCTTATTGCCTCTGTCGTCTGGCTCTTGGATGAAATTGCTCCCCAAAGGCACCATAAAACAGACAAGAGCCAAGTCTTACAGCTTCACTTTCAGCAGGCTCAACCCATGTTTTCTCCTTCCTGTCCTCCTCATCCCACTTAACCAGAGACGTGACTCAACAATATTTCCTCTTCGTTTGCCCTGTTCTCATGAAAGCAACGGAATGGACACCTCTCTTCTGCTTATATACTGTATAACCGAGGCTTTTTGTGCCTCCATTAAAGGCAGGTCAGAGGAATGCAGAGGGGACAGTGAGAGGCTGCTGCAACAACATGTCTGGATAGGGAAAACTGGAGTGCAGCGGGGTTAGAAAATAGTTTTTTTTGCACTTTTACACTCTTCTTCTTCTTCTTCTACACTGCTTTGGTTCCTACTTTTGCTCAGTCGTCCTCTTATACCCGCTCTCCAACCAGACCTCACTGCCAGCAGAGACTGTAACATCTATTCTCGTCGTGGGCTGGTGAGACAAAGCTGTCTCTGTTGCACACAGGAATCCCCTCTGTGTGTTTCACAGCTGCGTATCAACCTGGAACCTCTCCCTCTCCTCTTTAAAACTATTATTACATGCCACGATTCTCTCTCTGCCCTCATTTCTCTTTCTCTCACAAACCCCTTTCCACCCCTCCCATCCTCTCAGTTGGTTGACGTTAAAAATAGTGCCCTGTGGAATGCCATTTTGGAGAGTTTTTCTGTGCTTTTGATTAGTCACTCGTGCTCAGAAACGCACGCTCACTCATGTTATAAAGGCGATGGAAGAAAACAACAGATTAGACCTGTTTTTGGTGCAGTTTCAGTGTTGTACGCTTTTGTTTGAGGAATGGACAGAGAGAAGCAGTCGGTGCAGAAAGAATGCGTCTGTCGCTGGACAAAGGCAGGTTGGGAATGATAATGCTGGTCCGAGAGAGCTGGGCTTATCCCAGCCGGCAGTATGGATTTCCTGCCTGCAGCCTCCTTTCAGTCACATCTAACACACACACATACACACAAATCACTGACAGAAAGTCTGTGTTGCTGTTCGTAGTGATAAGAACACTGACTGGAGAGCGAGGTCCTTGAACTGGGTGCTTACACCAAGTTACTCCATTGTTTGATGTCGTTATACCCATTCAATCACTTGTATTCTTTAACTGCAGTATATCGGTGTGGATGTCATAATATTACATTAAAATGTTAACGGCATCCAGGAGTTTTATCTGCAAAACAGCATGTTCACATTGTGATTGTGGGCACGTTAGCACGCTGACTTTAGCATTCATCTTAACCCTAACCCATGGCTGAGCCTAATTGCAGTCTCACAGAGTTGTATTCATGACTCTATTTCAGTTTAATTCACTGAATCGGCCAAAACAAGCTTGTTGCGTGGGATTATCTTATCAATAAGACAATCCAAAACTTTTCCAGAAAATGTACTATACCATGATATATACCAATATTGTTATATAAGATTTATATTATCCTTGATATAAGATTTTATCCATATCGACACCTTAGTCTCTTTGTGTTTGCTGTTATTTTTTGGGCTTCTTTTGGGCTGTGGTTTTCTCTTTTACGCACACGGTGCTCCAGATACTAACTCATTTTCTGCAATTTACTTATTTATGCATAACAGGCTGACTGTATGTCTCTATAATCACGTGTCCACGAATAAACAGAATCCTTGCATGTCTGTATCACTCCACTAATGATATAGAATTACGTTTGTTGCAACTACATCTGAAATGGATTTCAATACTTGCTCTGACTTATACTGCATCTTATCATACAACTGTTTGCATGAGAGTCTGCCTTCAGCACAAAAATATCCATGTTTCATCGTTTCTCTTGCAGAAGGAAGGCTTTGAAAAAGTATACGGGTGTGCGTGTAAACATGGCGAGCAAATGTAGCTGCAACTGTTAGAAAAGTAGAGATGGAGAAAGAGGGATACAGAAGGAAACAGAGTAAGGGAGGATTGGTGATACATTCCCCAGTAGGCTCACAGTGTTCTGCTGGTTAATGATTTTGTACCTCTTACACACACACACACACACACACACACACACACACACACACACAGACTGTACAGCTACTTTGTAGACATGCAGAGGGTGGCTGTTTTCTATTGTATCACCATGGAAACGTTAAAACATTTCAATCTGTTAGGCATGAGTGAACTAAACTATGACTCATTTTAACCCCTCCCAACACACCAGCACACACATACAGTACGAATTCCTCGACCACACCAACCAAAAAACCCCATCACATACAGAGAAATCATGAATCATCACTCGCTCAAAAATGTGCAACAGGTCAAAACTCTTGAGGAAAAAGCAAATGAATATTTCATTTAAGGGAAACAAAGGGCAGCATGGTCTTAATGTGACAATAGTTGTAAGCAAATGTACTCCATGTGTAGAAATCCACTCCTGGCTGAGGACTATGCTTACGATTCTCCATCATGTTTGCTCATTGGGGTACAGCAAGATGCTGTGAGTGTATGATCTACTTAAGGGAAGAAGGCCATTGAAGTTGCAGCACATCAGCACTGTACTGACTGTGATCTCCTCAGGTCCTGGCGCTAGGATTAGCCCAGGAGTCCCAACGGACAGGTAATTTAGCCGCCTCATCTAAGGAGCTAAATGAAGACAGTGACCTACTGGCAGATGAAACAGACCTTGTGAGAGTTCGGTAATATTTGTCACACATAATATGACAAAGATACACACGTATTTTTTCTGATGTCAACTGGATCCAGATGCAAATGTAAAACTGGATCAAATTTACAACCCGTTGGTAATAAATTAGTATAGATTAATAATAGTAGCAGTTTAGTTAGAGTTAATAGCTGGAAAAGTGATAAAAAATCATGTCACCTTAAACAGTTATTGATAAGTGTTGTTACGCCAGTTGCTTTGGAGATTGAGACAAAAAAACTACAAAAACAATCAGCATAATCATACCTGTATTTTGCATGTGGATGTATTCTGCTTTAATTAACAAATGTACTTCTGCAATGTTGGTTATAGGGTGCTGTTCAGCAAAGGGGGTTTTACAGTTCTTTATGGTTCATTGTTTAACAATGATATTTATGTTCAGTCTACAGACAGTGCTGAATTTACATAAGTTGAATGAAGACCCTTACTGCTAATACACACACTGGGCTATGGTCACAGGTGTGTCTCAGGCTGTTCCCCCAAGGCTGCTACACCTCCTCCTCCTCCTGCTTCCCCTTCCTTCCCTAGTCTAGTGGGTCTTCTCCACACTCAAACCAGATGAGCCAGTCCCACAACACACACACACACACACACACACACACACTCCACCCACTTATGACAAGTGTCTCCACCCACCCACATACATACAGTGATGTCAGCTTGTCTCGTCACCACCACAGTGCAATTTGAATCACACTTCAGTGTTCAGCAGCACAGCTTGAATGTTGAGTACAAATGGACAAGAGCTGTAGCTCACTGGCCCCTTGTGACTACCTGTCTGCCTGATTGTGTGTGTCATGTTTAACAAGGGGTGTCAGGTTTCCACCTGGCTGCACAGTGACAGGAAAGAGCCACTCCCGCGTACCTTTACCAGGCCACCTCTCCAACACTGGAGTGCTCAGTAGTTCCCCATGACTTTGTCATTAGATTTCCTTTAGACACCTTTTTTTTAACTAAAATCCCCTCTCTCCTCTGTGAAAACTACACAAGAGTTGTTGGGGTTGTTTTTGCTTATAGAGTGATCTGTCTATATATACACTGGTCCAAGGTGTGAATTATTCTTTCCAAGCTGCCATGATGCTTCATGACCCAGGGGTTCCCCTCCTGAGGGAGACTGGATTGACTGCACCTGATCCCTGGAAAGGAGGCTGGGAGAAAAGACAAAGGGGAAGCCAGCAGCAGGACAAGAAACTGCTAATGACCCATGCAGCTCAAGTGAAAGACTCAATACTGGAGCTAAAATGGTAAATACCAGTTGTCTGGAACACGAGGAGAAGCAGCTCGCGCTGGAATGGTGTGGCTAACTCCTAACAACACTGTGTGAGGTGGGAGGAGAGGCTGGCTCTCATACAGAGGGAGGGACTCAGAGAGCATGGAGCTTCATTCACTCTGCTGAACACACACACACACACACACACACACACACACACACACACATTCATACACACACACTCTGCAAAGCTGTTCTCAGGCTGAGAGAAAAGAGGGAAGCAGAGGACAGGACAGCACGCTCGCTGAGTAAGTGATATACAGTTATGTTCTGTCTGATCATTTCACAGCAAATACTCGGCAGTGTTTGCTAATGCAACAACACATAGACAAAGAGCATGTGTTCATCTCTTTTCTTTCTGTGTGTCTTTATGAAGTAGAAAGTATGCATTTGAAGTATTTTTTCCACTGCTAGTTTTATTGAATTGAGGTTCTTTCTCTTCCTCACTCACTCACCCATACACCATTTTCTGCTGATGTGAACCACATGTCTCACACACACACACACAAACACACACATAGACGCTGCAGAGGTCCAGCTCCCCTCCCTGGGGCTTCTCCTCTACATATGCAAAAATGAGAGAATAGGAAAAGGGGGAGTGGGGGTGGACGAGAGGAGGAAAAACTTTAGTAGGACAATGTGGGAATATTGGTGTTACATTGTTAACAGTTAGCCTGGTGTATTTTTTCGTTTTATCCTCTGCGTTTTATAATTTGCTATTTCATAATGTTTTTTTTTTAAACTTTTTAATAATCCTCTGTGAGTTTGACTTATTCCAGTTAATCCCCCCATTCTAATGAAGCTCTTTTTCTTCATCTTGTTCTTGCTCTCTCATGTCACTCTGTCCTCCCTCTGGCTTTGGCTTTATCCTATTTTTCTGTCTTCCATCTCGCCATCTCTCTCTCTCTCTCTCTCTCTCTCTCTCTCTCTCTCTCTCTCTCTCTCTCTCTCTCTCTCTCTCTCTCTCTCTCTCTCTCTCTCTCTCTCTCTCTCTCTCTCTCTCTCTCTCTCATCCTGCTGATCTCATTGTTGTCCCAGGTGGTGACAGACAGGAAAAACAGAGACACTGAGGGCCAAAGAGGGACGGAGGGGTTCATCAGACCCTGGAGAGAAGGGAGGTTTAGCATCCTGGGACTTGTTCCCCGACAGAAGATACACTGATCTGGGTGGAGGTAGCGGGCCGTAGCTCCACGGATCAACCTCCAGGATGTCCCGGAGGAGGTCTACAGGCGACCTGGTGCCCAGGGACGTCACTGAGACCTTAGCCCGTGAGGCGAGGGCTCAGCGTGGGCAGAGGAAGCCGGGAAGCTCCCTGGGACAGGCCTTAAGCTGGTTAAAGGGGAGCCGGAGGAAGAAGAACATTGGCAATGGGCTAAATCGAACCGGTGTTGCAGTGACAGATGCCAAACTGGGACTTCAGAACCATGACCCTGCAAAAGGTGAGCAGGTCAAGATGTTTCACTTAACCTTTTTGTTGTTCTGCTAATGCCTCCATACAGCGTGACAATAGGTAAGACAACAGAAGAAGCTTTATGTCCTTTATGTCCTAAATGATTTTAGGCTTTTACCATCACAGGCACATTAAATGTTGAGTTGAGGGAGAGGCGGCCCACTGTCCTTTTACACATCAACAGTGAATAATCACTGGACTGTGCAGCTCCCATCAGCTCTGTGAATCATTTTATTGTCCTTCAGCTCATTCCTTTGATTGATTTGTTGGCTCACAATAACTGTTCACGCTCGCTGCTCTCATGCAACTCATTTTTAGCCATAGCAGGCAGCGAAAAACTAAAAGTAAACCCACCGTACAGAACTCAGCCAGCACTAAACAGCTGACGAACAAAGTTGGCAACTGGCTGGTGAACATGCATAACAGCTAAAAAGCCAGATATCGTAAGTTGGTGGAGACATAAACAGAGCTAAAAGTTTCCAGGTGGTCAGATACACAACTCCAAATATAAAGTAACGTTGTATCTGCTGGAAGTCAGATGTGTTAACTGTGTTCACCGTAACACCTTCATAAGATGTAATAGAAACTTAATAATTATTTAACTTATAATGACTATTCATATATAATTATGATATAATGTGTGTAATTATAATTATGCACAATAAACTGCTAGCAAGAAATGCACTTTGTTCATTAGTAAAGTGATCAATGTTATTGTTTCTCAGTCAACACAGAAGCTCTTAAACAGGATTTTGAGTTGAAAGGATCGTATACAGAAATCAGCCCGATATCAATGAGAGAAGTTTCTGTCTCTAATAAAAGGTACTTGGAAGTTCTGTCAGGATGGATGTTCCTTGTCGAGGCTCCGTTTAGTTGAGGATCAGTTTTGAGGCCACGGCTTTTCTTGTTTGGCAACTCGACTATATAATTCTGTCTTGTTTTGTCTGCCATGATCACAGGCTGTCTGGCCATGATGTTTCCAAGAAATGTGTTGACTTTTGGATTAAGATGGAAAGGTAAAAGGGATTTAGTTATCCTCAGGACATCGGTCTGTACTTTTATAACTTGGCAAATGTGACACACGCACGTAGACTGACACAGGGGTCTAATCCCCCTTTCTGTTTACTGATGCGTTTGCTTGGTCGGCAGCATAGAGATTACCCACAGTCCCCATTTCCTGTTTTTGTTCCACCTCTAAAGCCATCTCTTTCTCCTTTCTCTTCTGTCATTGTGTGTGCATATATATGTGTGTGTGTGTGTGTGTGTGTGTGTGTGTGTGTGTTACTCTAGTAACTATCCAACAACTCTTGGAAATTCAGATTCTCAGTCTTTCAGACCTTTTTTGGTAGTTTGTGGTTTTGTGCTTGTACCACCTCAAAGGGACTTCCATGATCCCTTACGATGTCTTACACAGTGGTTTTGTAAAGACTGTGGAGAACTATGAAAGCTGGATGGGTAACAGACAGTGATTCCATTTAAAACCCAAGATTAATCAGGAGTGGGGCTAATAATTCCCCAGCAGAGGATGTGGTCAAAGGCTGATGGTAAGAATGTGTGGGAAACATGTTTTTTGGCATTTTGTCTCAGTGATTTTCTGATTTTACGACTAGAGGGTCACTGTCAAGCATGTCCAAGAAACAGATTGGAGATAATCATGAACGTCCAGCCGCTCAGGAGTTGCATATTCAAAAGTAACAATAATAGTAGTAGTGGTGGTGGTGATATAGTGTTACCGAGGTTTTTGCCCATTCCCTGTATACGCGTCCAACAGAAGGCAGCAAATGCATTGTTGTTGTATTATGGAACTGCAGACGTGTGTACTATTGGTCAAAAGTTTTATTTTGGAGAAAAAAAATCTGTGGAATCAGAAAGTGGAAGGTGAGCAGGACGCTGTCCTCTGTTTTGTCTTAACTCTCGCACTATTCCAAATTGCAGGCTTGACTGGATCTTGTCAAAGTTAAGCTGCTGTCAGCATATGCAGGAGGTCTGTAGCCCGGTCTTGTGCCGTCTGTCACAATGATTTGTTCCTTATTTCACGAGCATGAACAGCTGGTTCTCTCTGTCTCACCTGTGTGTGTGGACGAAGTGTTCGGTTTGAATTGTCTTGAAACATGTTTTCCCACCAGTAAATAATTATTACTGTTTCCCTCTTTCTGTTTCTGAACCTGCTGGGCAACTTTACCAACCTGACATGACAAAGCATAATTCTGTACAAAGAAACAGACACACGGACACACATATGGTCGTGTCTCTCAACACAGACATTACACACATCCTCTAGTCCCCTTTTCTATCTGCTCGACATATATGACTTGATGATGACTCATTAAATCTTTATCATTTGGAAACTAGTGAATGCATAATGGACAAATGATTCTAGTCTTGTTGTGTGCAGACATTTGGCATGTTTCAGCCACTGCACCTTTTTTATCCTGTAGCAGTGACATGTAGCTCTTACTCTAATATGTCTTTGTTGCTCGCTGTACATTGGCTTTGTTGTCCCTGCAATACTGGGTCAGATCTGCTCATCTGTGATGCACAGCTCTGCAGTCCAGCGCTGACTGCCGGCCATATTTTACAAAGATACCTCTCCTATAGAGAAAAAAAACCACACACACACACACTTTGATGTGCTGAATTCCTGGGAGCCGTGCATCAGAGCGGTTTGTGTGAGTGTGTCAAGGTCTGTTAGTCTGTTAGTGTGCATGTGTGTGTGTGTGTGTGTGTGTGTGTGTGTGCGTGGCAGCCTGGATGCCAGATTGGGCCTAGAGTTATGCGATGGAGAGGAGAGATTACAACGAATCACAAAGCCCCATTCAGCCTTGAGAGGACTCTTAGGGAACACTCTCTCAATGCTTTTTTAATTAGAGCAACTTCTCAGCACACAAACACACACATAGACACACACACACACACACACACCTATCACTATTTCTCTCAGTCTCTTTGCCTACTCATTACTGCATATTACTGTTTTTGATTTGCTTCTCAGATTGCTCAACACCCTCTATTCAGCACTGCTGCGGGTGTGTTGGTCTTCACTGCTTATTATTGTGTAATCAGCGTGTGCTTAAAAGTTTGTGTGTGGACGTCTGCAGTGCCGTCTGAGGGTGTGTGACGGAGCGCTACTCTGTATCAGAGGGTATCTCTATGTTTGTGTCAGCAGCATATTGCTGGGCTTAGGGCGGCGCCAATCCACCGCTAGTACACATTACATCACCTCCACACACACACACACACACACACACACACACACAAGGGCGTATAGAGCCCCCGCAAGTACCTGCTTTGTCCAGCACAGCCCATCTTCGACTGCTGGCTGTTTGTGCGGTGAGGTCATTTTGCACAATCCCTGGGATTCCATGTGTGCGTCCGTGTGTGAAGTCATTGTTTACGGCATGTGTGAAGTTGTGTGCGTATCTCACTGCATGAGAATAAGTTTTATTGTGTCACAAATGTAAGCATTGGTCATAATGGATCCCATTCTGTCCTTTCTGTATCTGCATGGGTGTGTGTGTGTGTGTGTGTGTGTGTGTGTGTGTGGCTGCCACATCACATCATCAGTAAGGGTGTGTGGATTCACAAACTATACTGCAGATTACAGACCTAACAGAGTAATTGAAGAGCAAACATCTCATTACATGGAGAACACCGTATACAGCCTTAGCTCTATTACAGGCCACAACTCAGGGCTACTTTAATACAGTTCGACAGGATGAAGGCAGTGAGTGGAGGGCAAAGAAAGGCATGTGGCACAGAGGGAGGAGTGTGAAACTTTAATGCAACCACATAACAATCCCCACAAGCATCATTCACCGCTCACACACACTCTCTCACACACACACACACACACACTTTGATTAGCGAGGTAATTTTACCTGGGTAAGCAGATACCTCCGAACCCTCATCCATCACCACGGACCTAAAGCCACAGCGGTGAGGTAAACGTCTCCCAGGCAACAGCATTGTGAGGAGCACGTTGCTGTGGCAGCAATACTGTGAGGCAACAATAGGGTCCGAGTGTGAGGTTGGAGCGAAGCAATAATCGTCTCTCTCCTGTCACGTGTAATGCGAGGATATACAGTAGAGTGGCATGCAGAGATGTGTTGCAGCAGAGAGCTGATGGAGAGAACATGAAGACTAGGAAAGCATCATGACTCTTAAGGTCACGATCCTCCACTGTTCGTATGTCTGGTTTTATTTCAGCCTCGTGATGTTGTGGCCCATTCACACACATACACAGAGCAGAGTAACATACTGTGTTTGTTCTTATTGTCCTTTATTGTAGCTAAAAGGGCATTGCGTATGGCTCATAACTGCATTTTTGAATATATTTATACTATATTCCTTTCATCATGCACACATACTGGGTGAAAACCCATGCAGATAACACACACGGAGATACACCTACATTTGCATACGAAGGGGTGACTAAAATTACTTGTGCTCAACATCCGAAGCTTTTCTCCAAAGGTATTGTTTATGGAATAAGAGCTAATGGGTTGTTTTGTAGGACGTGGAGTGTGTTTGATGTAGTTGGGAAGCAGCTGGAAGACATCAGTGTGGGACAGAGGGAGTGGGAGTCTGTATACACAGTGATATACAACTGATTTTACCCTCAAGGCTGTGTGTGTGTGTGTGTGTGTGTGTGTGTGTGTGTGTGTGTGTGTGTGTGTGGCTCTGTTATGTAACTTGTTGTAATAAATACACCTGTTGAACACTGTTTACCTGATCCAGCTGCGTATCGCCGCTCTCTCTGACTGTTTTCTCTGTGAAGAGAAGAATAGAGCAGACGATGACAAAGCAGCTGAGGAATTCAGTCAGTCTTGACTAAAGTGGCATTTGGGACCATATATGTTCTTACAGCTTTGGTTGGGTAAAACTTCTGGGAACACGGACCAGTGTCACTTTATCTTAATGTGTTGAATGTCTGATTTAAGCTGCAATGGTTCACTGTGATGTATCTGATTGGCCTCTTGAAGCCTCACAAGCTCAGACTCCCATATCTATATTTAGCAGGCTGCAAGAGCTGTTCAGTCATCTTACGCCTTCGAAGGCCACCAATAAGGGAAGTAACAGCAGCAATTTAGACCTACAGATGTATATTCAATGTCACTTTCTACAGACAAAGAATGAATAGCTGCTGCAATTATAACATTTGTTCCACCTGCAGGCACTGAGCACAATAGCTGCAGCTGCTTTCTGTCTCTCATAGCTGCTGTTAAATGTGTGTTGATGAGGTTTTACATGCATCAACTGTTAACTAAAATAGTAAAAGTAAAAGTAAAATATATAATTGATAGAATTAGATCACCACTCCTTTAACACTTACGTTCAATAGATGTGAAATAATAACATACAATTCACGGCGTAGTTGCAAAACAGCTTATTTAGCTTTGCATAAATTAAAGTTTTGAAAATTAATCTAGATTTTTTTTTTCATGTAATTTATTCAAGCCAAGAGCTTTTTGGCCATTTGACCATCAGATAAGAGAGCCTCAGGGCTAGAAAATAACTATTCAAAGCAGTTTAACAATCCCCTCTGGTTTAGTTTGTTTGTAAATTACACAGAGAAAAAGTCTATAGTCATGGATGGTATTTATAGTTATAGATATAGATATATTAAAGATAATATGTCTTGATATATTTGGGTCTAACCAGGAGGACAGAGGACTCACAGTAACATTCAGAGCAGTGTGAACTTTGTACTTTCCCCTGTATTCAGCAGAAAAATATGCTGCATTAACAGAACTCTTTACATTTTGCAAGTTGATGCCTCAAACACACACACATTCACGTGAACAGCAGCTATAACTTGCAGTTGAACCACACGTTACTTTCATTGCCTGTAGATGGCGCACGTTGGCATGTCTGCGTATGCATCTGCTTTCTCTGCCAGTAGGTGGCAGTAGTTAGACTGGAGCTGCATTTCCACCTCTGAAACTGCTGCTCTCGCAGGAGTGCGGCTCTGCTATACTGGATGTTATTGACTGGGCATGGTGTTGAGTGCTTTGCATCAATGTCTTTGTGTGCCTTTAGGGCTTTTATTGTGACAGCAGGGCCTTGCCACAAGATGGGAGTGCTGGGCTAAAATTGGCGGATTCATTGGATGTGGAAATTAAACTGTAGACTGGTACTACGGAGAATAGATGCCATCAGTGCCACAGAGGTCAATCTTTTAATGACTGTCAGCATTTTATGTCGCAACTTTCTTAAACAAAACTTCTCATTCAGGCCACCAGTTGCTCCAGTACACGCTCATCAATAAAAGTAAAGGTAGATCTCTCTCTTAATCCTGTTTTGAGGCCCTGGTGATAGTCACCCTGACAACCACCGTCCCTGACAACTATTCCCTAACAACGGCATTCCTCCACACAAATGTCCTTTAACGTATGTGTACGTGCACACACAGCCTCGCTACACTCTCCTTTGAGTTCCCGGCAGCTGTCAAATCCAAAAATCTCTCTTGACAATGATACGTACTTTGATCGCACTCATATTTAAATGTATCTAGGGCATGTTTGCAGCTCGTAGGTGAAGGCAGGGTACAGAGCACCCAACACACACACACACACTCACACACACACAGATACACACTGTGTAAGTGCACTAGCTCTACTACAGATGAGATAGTGAGTACTCTACCAGCACAAATGTACTGGGTGTGGTTCTGGTGGGGCTGCATTAAGAGGCAGCATCACTCTGTGAGCCTGTTATTGCAGATCATTTTACACTCAATGGGAAGCTTGACTGATATCACACTCTTTCACTTCTGTTTCTCTCATGCAGATATATTTATACACACACACTGTAAGGATTTATATTCATATCTGGAAATTCCCAGTAACTCCTCCTGCTCCTCAGACACCACATCGATTCCTCTTCCAGAAAAATGAGGGATAGTAAATTCTCTGCCCTTCCTCGCAGCTCCCCCAGTCAGTAAATCTGCCTTTTATTGGAGGCTTTTTATCTTCCAGCGGTTCCCTACACATTAGAGGGAGGGGGGGACGGGGGGGGAGGGTGGGGTGGGAAGAAACATGATCATGGTATATGGTCTTCATCATCACACAGCCTTCCTCTCTTCCTCCATTTTCCTCCCACAATGACTCCGGCGTGATGGGAGCAGTGTGCTACACGCTGATGGCGTTCATATCATTTCTCTTCTTCCAACCGTCTCTCTGACCTCATTCTGGATGACTGCTATCAATTCACAAGATGTTGGAGGGGTGTCACCAGCATTTCAGTGACGACAAAGACTATGACATCATCGTCGTGGGACATACGCTGCCAAGTCATCGTGGAATTCGAGGACTGTTCAACACCGTTAGATGTGTTTATTTTTAGGGATAGAGGATATTGGGAGGAGGCAAAGGGGAAGCTGAACATGAGGAAGTAGGAAGATGAGGAGTTTCAGTAAATGTTGGGGGTAACACAGAGTTGCCCTTGTCTGTACTTGCTTCCTCATGTTTGTTGAATATCATCATCCCTGTTTTTCAAACTTACCCATCTGGCTGAGCATCTGTATTTCCTCTAAGCATAGCTGGAATGTACTCATCTCACAGCAAGCTTTGATCTGTCTGACCGGTTGGCTGGCATATATCCTGCTCTTTTTAGTTTTTATCAGTACAACAGTAGAGCTGCACCTGTGAAGATCACTTGAATTATTGAGCATCCCTCCGCTGTTTTCAGTTTCCACTCCTGCCTTTATCTCAGTATTTATTCCCTCTCTTTGTTACTCATTCCAACACATAAACATCGCTGATATACTGCTCTGTTCCCATAGGCAGCTTTCAGTGTGTGTGTGTGTGTTGTAGAGGAATCTGTGTTTTCTCCATCACCACATTGTGTTGACAGGATCTGTCAGCTGTGCTTATAATGGTTTCCAATAAAGACAACTGAGCACTGCTCGCTAGAAAAGGAAATTAGAGGAGGTACACAACTGAGG